>NW_026693875.1:0-60162 GCF_021218885.2 Marmota monax
CCAACTCTATTATTATTATTTTTTTAATACTGAGGATTTTGGTGCTCAGAGGTGCTCTATCATTGAGTTACATCGCCCACCTATTTTATGCTTTTTGAGAAAGGTTCTCACTAAATTGCAGGACTGTCATAGGCTTTCCAATTTCAATAATCTGCAATTCTCAAATACATAAATTGCTCTTCTAAAGCCTAGAATTTGGCTCTAAAGAGTAAATTATGTTAACATCAGATGAGGTAAATCTCTATTGACAATGGAATTAAAGGGATCCAGAAAGTGGAGATTTTCATGAGCAATGGGTTTAATTTGGAACAACAGTGATGATGGTGCTGAAAAAGAAATCCTAACTCTCAGCTTCTTCATGGAAGGATGTCATGCAGAGAGGCAGAGTGCTTTTTCCCACAAGAAGTATATCTGAATATTGTGTTCTTTTTTTCCTACCTCCTTTTAAAGGGGTGTCTTCCAAGGATCATGACCTAGAAGAGAGAATATAGATGATTGAAGAGTTTAAGAAATCATAACCATAAAAAGAATAGCAAGAAGACATAGCTATATTGTAGTAATTCCTGTCCTCAGATATTTGCAGGCATTTCTGAAAAGAAGTGAGGTAGCTTTTTGATGAGAACTGTTGCAGTGAGGGAAACAAGGACCATTGATAGGTCCAGTGATTTTCACAGATTTTACCATACTGGGAAGTAAGGAGAGTTAACTCCTAGGAACCCTCGGAACTTTACATCTGTGGTATGTAATTACATGCTTAAATCTTGTTTTAGTTATATTTTATAAAAGTACAGTTAATTTTGAATTGATTTTATAATTAAACATTTTATTTTGCTTCAGTTTACAAACAGTTCCATGGAAAATGTTTCTTTCTTCACAATAGAGTGATCTCTATTTTTAGGCATCATTAACAAAATATTTTAGAAAATAATTAATGAATATAAGACAATGATAATCCATGTTAAATCCACATTAAAAGGGATTTGGCTGATCACAAGGTATTTTATTAAACTTTGATAACAATAAAGAGAGATTTACCCCAAATTGGATAAGCATGTACATTGTTTCAAAATGTGTTTCATTTTATTTAAATATACTTTACATTGACTAGATGTAGAAGAGTTTCTTGTTAATAAAAGGACTCTACCTTCTGTACCTCAGCTAATATATTACAAATACTTCTCTTTGTTTTCCTGGCACAATGCAAGAATTGACCTGTTGACATATGATGAACTCCTGACCCAGAAATCTTAATTTCTCTAAAATTGTGTAACTCAAAGCTCAGAAATTGAGTAATAAATCAAAATTTAAAATGGTTGAGGAGAAAATAATTGAATTGCTTTCCATCTCTTCCACGGCATATAGATGCCAAGGGTTTTGACAGAGGTGTCAAAACTTTGGTTCTCTCTGTCCAATAGAAGACAACCTACAATAAGTCATTTACAGGAATAATTAAACATGCCAAAATGAATTGATTAAAAGTCACGTTTGATCCAATTCCATCTGTTTTCCTCATAAACTTTTAAAAATTGATTTACAACATATGGTGCTAATCATGCATTATTATTCTTACTTCAAATGTATCTGGTAGTGAGAAAAAGGGACCACATACATTTGGATAGTCTTGAATATTATTATTTTAGATAGCAATAGATAGTAAGGCAATTTTTAAATTGTTTATTTTAAGAAAGATTTCAAAAGGCAAGAATTAAGTTTCATCAATGAATTCATGTCTACAATTTGAGATTAATCTTCAGAAGTGTTTCCATTCTCGAATGTTTTAACAAAATTACCCGATACACTTTAATCATTCTCTTAAACTTTTGTTTTTTATAACTTGTGACTTTTGGATTAAAAAAATTGGTATTAAATTTAGTTATACCATGAAGTAAAACCTAAGTAAAGAAATGTAAACTAAAGTTCAAAGACTTATTATTTGTTGATAAAAGAGCAATTGGGTTAGGTGGCTTGAAAAGAGTGTATTAACAATTAGTAACTTATATTGGAAAATGAAATAAGAGGTAAATTATGAGCATATAAAGGATTATTTTAATGAAATAAGAGATGAATTATGAGCATATAAAGGATTATAAGTAATGATGAATATCCACCACATGCTTTTAGGCCAAATTACAATATGGCATCAATACAGACATTTATATAACTTTTCTACTATACTTAAAATGTATAGCACTTTATAAGAAAAAGAATATTGTAAATTGATCCATTATTGGGATATAGCAGAATTGATGGAAGGAACAAGAAAGAGCTTTATATGTGAGAAGAGACTAGATCAAAGGAAGGCAAACTTGCTCACAGGTCAAATCAAGCTTGCTTCCCTTTTGTAAAGAAAGCTGTATTGCAACACAACAACGTCCATTTATTTACAAATTGGGTATGGTTACTTTTATATTATGTTGCCAGACCTAAGTAGTTGCAAAAGAGACCCCTTACAAAAAAGGCTTTCCAAAAAATAGATTGCAGTATATCAATATCTTAACAAACTACACTTTGTTTCTGGTTTGTGCTCACTTCTAATACAGTTCAGAAGGGTCTCTGCACAGTATTTCACTGAAAAATCATTGCAGACTTTATGCCTTTTTTTTGCCAAAAAGTGAAATGCTACTAAATGTTTCACATATGAAACATTGTTTTTTAAATTGTGCAGGTAATACTTGAAAATTTTCATTACTAAATTGTCTTGGTGCAAGATTAGAACACATGGAATACTCATGAACATATGTTAATGCAGTGGTATGGTAGGGACTTTCTCAGAACAAAGGAAAGGTAACATGACACCCACAAAATCACCATGCACATTCCACAACTCTGTTGTAATATTGTTGCAAATCTATAGTATAAAATATAATGCCCAATTAGAATGTATATAATGTATATTACCTTATATGGGAGACAAAGAGCTAGCAAATAAAGAGGAACTAACAAGAGATATATATGGCAACATCTCCTGCTTTGGGACCTCAGCCTTTGAATACAAATCCACTGGACCAGTGCCAACACTAATATGCTCTGCTTCCTGCTGAATGCCCTGGTTCCTGGTCTCTCTGTGGAAGAATCCTGTAACAGTGGCAATGGTAATGCAGTGAAATATGGTAAACTAGTTCTAAGAATCAGGTGACAAAGGCATCATCTTTCCAATGTTCTTCTTCAGTTAATGCAGATGTGGGAATGAGAACATGAAAATTCACACAATGTCTTTTAAAACTCCCTTCTGTTTTATTTTCATTACATTGAACTATCTAAGTCATATGGCCATATTTAATTCAAAGAATGGATGTGATTTCCTACCAGTTGTGTGGAAAGAAGAGTCTATGTATATTTTTGTAAACAATCCTTATGAGAGCAACAGTGTCCAAAGAAATAGAAGAAAGTGGAAGAAATATTTGAAATATTTATACATGATCATGATGAAGTCATTGCCAGACAAGGAGTATCATGAAGTATGTGAAAGCTTTAGACAAAGCTATCACATACTTCATGATATCACAAATATATTGGTAAAAACCACAGTAAGTTAAACAGGAGTGATATATGAGGATATATATATATATATATATATATATATATATATAGTGATATGTGAGGATATGTTTATTTTAATGTCATTTTGTGCTCCTCTAGGGACAAATAAATATTACCTATAGTCTTACTTTCTTATACTTAATTTTAATGAGTACTGATTTCCACACTATTCACACATCCTATTTTTTTTCCCCAGAAGTAACATGTAATCCTCCTTATATTCCAAATGGTGTTTACTCACCTCAAAGGATTAAGCACAGAACTGGAGATGAAATCAGATATGAATGTAAAAGTGGTTTTTATCCTGCAACCAGGGGAAATACTGCAAAATGTACAAGTAGTGTCTGGATACCTCCTCCAAGATGTAGCTGTAAGTTCCATTTATATCTTGAGCTACTTTGTAATTCTGAATTGATTTTTCTACTAAACACACACACACACACACACACACACACACACACACACTGTGACAAGACCAAATAGTTGTCTATGTTTATGTACATAATATGTACATAGAGCCTTTAAAAGCATTCTTTACATCTCTTAGTATGAAAATCACATCTTAGTAAATTAAAAACAGTTTCTTGCAATTCAAAAAAATGTATGTATGTGTGTGTGTGTGTGTGTGTGTGTGTGTGTATATATATATATATATATATATATATTTTTTTTTTTTTTTCCTCTAATTAATAAAATTCTTCCAGTATGTGAATAAAACATTGGGTAAAAATACTACCTTCTAACAGATAATATGTTAGTTATTTGTTTCATTAAAACAAATTTACTGGGCTAGGGTTGTGGCTCAGTGGTAGAGAGCTCGCCTAGTATGTGTAAGGTCCTGGGTCCGATCCTCAGCACCACATGAAAATAAGTAAATAAAATCAAGGTATTGAATCCAACTACAACTAAAAAATAAAATTAAAAAAATTCCCTCCCAAACATATTTGTTTAATACCAAATATTTGTTGTCTCATTGTGACTGCGGGTCAAGAATTTGGAAATGAGTCAGTAGTTCTGAGTCAGTTTCTTCTTGTGGTGCAGTCAGTACATCAGTGTAATAGACTGTTCTGCAGGATCTGTTTCCCACACGGTTCACTCACATAGATTTTTGGCAGGAGGCCTCAGCTCCTGACCACATGGGCCTCTCTTAGGTTACCTGAATGACAGCTAACTTTCTCCAGAGCTACTGATCTGAGTGAGTGGAGGCCTGAATACCACTTAGGATCTACTCACATACTCTTGCTACCACCACATCTATTCTTCAGAAATGAGACACTAAGTCCAACATGCCCCCAAAAGGAGAAAAATAAAGCTCCCCTATTGTGAGGGAGGAGTGCTGAAGGACTTATGTAGTTTCCTACAAATTTTACATGTGGCAAAATTCCACTAAAGGTCAAGACTATTTTATTTATGGAATGCTTTCTTGGCCCTCTTCAAGTTTTAGTTTGTCTCCACAGTCATATTCCTTTTCTTTCTATCTAACTGTACATTTTAAAGGTGTATCACACTTAAACAAAAATGTGATGATACAAATGATTGGTCAATGAGTTCAATGTTAGTTCTAGGCAAAATTCCAGTCACTAACAGAGAAAGCTTTTATAACTGTGAAACAAATTTCAAAGTGCATAAGAACTATAAGGTCAATGTTTAGTGATTTTATAGTTGACTTCGACAATATGGATTTGCTCAAATATATCTAAACCTGCCTTTCACAGGTTCTTATGGATAAGGCAATGAAATTGACCAGTTAGATGGTTTATCTCTTTGCAATTTCATTAAATAATCTTATCTGATAATCAAGCAAGAGGACTTTCTTCTCAGGACAACTCCATTACTCATTGGTGACATCAAATTATTCAATGGCTCAGGGAAAATGTAGTATGAATTCACAACTTGAATGACACAAAGGATGATGTTAGTGAATCTACACTAGGACATATCATTCAAAGAAAATCCTACATGTCAAATTGAATCAAATAGGATAAACTTCTGCAATGGTAACTATAAAATCCTGGGCTTGAGTCAAAGAAATAAGCTTCCTAGGACAGATGGATTAGCAACATTTATGAAAATTAGTGAATATTTATTCAATTTTACGATCAGTTTGACTGAACACTAGGATGGAACAACTATAGCTGGCAATGAGACTATGACCTACATTTAGTGAAAGTATAAGCAGGTGGATACTCTAAGTAGTAGAATGAGGCTGTTGTGAGAACCACCCATCTCTGCTGATAGGTCCTTAGTGGAATATTAAATTTGCTTCAAGGTACACCCTTTTAATGAGGTTTAGATGTGCACACATGAGTGTGAAGAATATAGACAAGTGCCTCTGGCCTATCATAATAATTATACCTGTCAATTCTCTGCTTTTTGTGCATTTTGAAAAGACATCAGAGATAACTAATTTATTTTATTGATGTTCCATGAAACAGCATAAGTAGGTGAATAAACACATTTTTCTGCAACCACCAGGTTTCAAATCTCTTATCTACAAATGGGAAATTTAATTGATTAATCTTAAAATCTCACTTCTTGCAACTCAAAAGACTCAAGCATGTCCAAGGCACAGTTCTTGTTGAATAATACAGGTTTGGACAGTTCATGATGTAATTTCTAAAACCCATGGGTTAATATAAAATATCAAAATCTTTAAAAAAATATTATAGGGGAAAAAGTGAATGTTACCTAAAAGGAACAAGACTTAATGCTAAAAAGCATTTTAATTACAACACTGGAAGCTTCATAAAGGTGAGGAAGTATTTGTCAATGATAAGAGATATGGACTGTAGACCAAGAAAGTATACTTAGAAGAAATCATTTTCTCACCTTTGTTTAAAAAAAGACATTTAGGTTGAGCAAGAATTCAAAATATATAATCCAAAATCCAAATAATATATCCATAATAACACTGAAAATAAATAGCCTTAACTCACTCATTTAAAGACATAGACTAGCAGAATGGATCCAAAAACAAGATCCAACCAAATTCTGTTTGCAAGAGACTCATTTCATAGGTAAAGGCACTTGCAGACTGAAGGCAGAAGGATTGAAAAAAATTTTCTTCATGCAAATGAACTCTGAAAACAAGCTGGAGTAGCCATTCTTCATATCTGACAAAGCAGATTTCAAGCATGAATTAATCCGAAGAGAAAAAGAGAGCCATTACATCCTAGTAAAGGAAACAACCCAACAAGAAGAAATAATAATAGTTAATATATATGCCCCAAATGTCAACATATTACATTAAAAAATACTTCTTAAGGGGCTGTGGCTGTGGCTCAGCAGTAGTGCACTTGCCTGGCATGTGTGAGGTACTGGATTCGATTCTCAACACATCATATAAATAAATAAAACAAAGGTCTATTAACAACTAAAAAATAATAAAATAATACTTCCTGACATTAAATCCCAGATAGATCCCAATACAGTAATACTGGAAGATTTCAATACATCCTTATCACTAATAGATAGGTCATCAAAACATAAAATAAATAATGATATATCCAAACTGTATGTATTCAAACTCAATTTATCTTTTTCTCAGCAGTTCATGGAACCTTCTCCAAAACAGACCATGTTCCAGGTCAAAATGTACATCTAAGCAAATACACAAAGAAAATTGATATAATCCCATGCATCCTATTAGAACATACTAAAATGAAACTAGAAATCAAAAGCAAGAAAAATAGCAGAAATCACATAAACATGTGGAGTTTAAACAGTATCCTTTTAAGAAGGATGGATCAAAGAATAATTGAGGGAAGAAATAAAAAATATTTAGAAACAAATGAAACCAAAGATATATTAAATCTCTGAGATAGTATGAAAGCAGTACTAAGAGTAAAATTTATTTCATTGAGTATCTACATTAAAAATATAGAGAGAGACCAAATAAATAAGCTTATGTTACACTTCAAGGTCTTAATTACAAAATCAGTAGAAGGTCAGAAATAATAAAGATCAGAGCCAAAATTAGAAGAAAACATAGGATCAATATTCCATCATATCAGTGCAGGCACTGACTTTCTGAATGAGACCCCTAAAGCTCACAAAATAAAACTAAGAATCAGTAAGTGGGATGCCATTAAATTAAAAAAAGATCCTGTCCAGCAAAGAAAATGATGAAGAGAGTTGAAGAGAGAGCCTCTGGAATGGGAGAAAATATTTGTCAGTTACTCCTCTGACAAGGGAATAATATCCAGAATATATAAAGAACTAAAAAAACTCAATGCCAAAAGCAAACAAACAAACTCAAACAAGCAAACAAATAGAAATAGGCCAATCGATAAATGGCCAAAAGAACTAAACAGAAACTTCTTAAAAGAAGAAACCCATCATGCTAAGCGAAATAAGCCAATCCCCCCAAATAGGGGCTGAATGTGTTCTCTGATAAGTGCATGCTAATCCATAATGGGGTGGTGGATGGGGTGAGTGGAGGAACTTTGGAATGGGCAAAGGGAAGGGGGGGAGGGGATATGGGGGTAGAAAAGATGGTGGAATGAGACACACATTATTACCCTAGATACATATATGAATGGTGTGACTCTACGTCATGTACAATCAGAGAAGTGAAAAATTCTGCTCCGTTTATGTACAATGAATCAAAAAGCTTTCTGCTGTCATGTATAAAAACTAATAAAAATGAATAACAAAAAAGAAACACAAATGGTCAACAAATATATGGAAAAATGTCCAGCATCTCTAGCAATTAGGGAAATGCAAATCAAAACTACACCAAGAGATATGGACTGTAGACCAAGAAAGTACACTTGAAAGGAATCAATAATTATCAATATCATGAATAATAATAAATGCTGGTAAGGATTTTGAGGAAAAGGTGCACTTCTGCATTATTGATGGGACTGTAAATTAGAACAATCACTCTGGAAACCATGGGGAGATTCCTCAAAAAAAAAAAAAAAAAAAAACAACTAGGATTTAAACTGCCATATGACCCAGCTATCCCACTCTCAATGTTTTTCCAAAAGGCCTAAAAATCAGCATCCTATTGTGATTCAGCCACTTCAGTATTTACAGCAGCATAATTCCCAAATTATGGATTCTACCCAGAAGCCCATCAATAGGGATTAGAAATGTATTAGGAAAATGTGGTACATACATACAAAAGAGTTAACTCAGCCATAAGAGTGAAATAATGACATTTGCTGATGAATGGATGGAAATGGAGAAAAATCATGCTAAATGAAATAAACCAGACTTAGAAACTCAAAGGTTGAAAGTTTTCTCTCATATGAGGAAGTTTTAGTAAATTTAGGGAAAGAAGGCAGTGGGGGTGGGGATCAGATATCATAAAGATATAGGGAAGATCAGTGGTAGTAGCTATTGGAGAATGAGAGGGAAGAAGGAAGAGAAAGAGGAAGATAAATGGCATGAATTTAACCAAATCATGTCATATTCATATATAAACATCCCAAAGGAAATTTCCCTTTTGCATGTGTAATAGAATGAAATTTTAGTAGAGAAGAGGAGGGAACATGAGGGAGAAGAAGGGAGGAAAAGGTTGGATGGGGCTTGAAATAAAATTTCTTGCATATTTGATTGTGTCAAAATGAACCCAATATTTATGATGTTCTAATACAAAAGATGAGCAAAAATTCAAAGTGTATAATGCGAATTACCATTTTGAAGAGTAGAAACTTCTTGAAAATGGTCTGCAATCAAACATAAAGGAAAGTGGAAAAATTAATTGAAGTTGTAGTATATTTATTGTATGTGTGTATACATGAAGGCGATGAGGGGATTCTTTATAACATATCACATAAGATTTCTTGAAACAGAATCATATTGCCTGGAAAAAATTAATACTATTTAGATATTCAAAGGACTAGGTTTTCTCTAAACAATCTCTTGAAAATGAGTAAATTTCAAGAAAATAAAAATAAACCTGACAATAAAATAAATAACAGCACTTAAATTTGTGTTAAATTATTTAAAACATAAGAATAAGTCAATAAGATATAATCATATTATACCTCATTGAAAAACATTTTAGCACATTAAAAACATCTCATTTCCCAACTGAAACTAGAATAAAACTATTGTTTATTATAACCTTATCTATTTTGATACTAACAAATTTTTCTAGTTGATTTCTCTGGTGACTGAAAAGATATCATTTGACTTCACTAACAAAGACCTCACAGAGCATAATCATCTGATTTCTGTGACTTATCTTTTCTTGAAAACCTTGTAATTATGTTAATAATAAGACATAATTCATTACTTAAATGGTTTATTTCTGATATGTTGCTCAATAAAATAAAATATTATTCATCTTATTTTTTTATCACAAGTGAAACCTTGTGATTTTCCAGAGATAAAACATGGTCGTCTATACTATGAAGAAAGATATAGACCATACTTTCCAGTACCTATAGGACAACGATATACCTATGAATGTGATAACAATTTTGTGTCTCCTTCAAAATCATACTGGGGTTACATTTATTGCACAAAAGAAGGGTGGCTGCCAGAAGTACCATGCATCAGTAAGTAAATGTCTTTACAATGATACATGTATCTTTCAATGAGGGAAGAAAGAAGCACATAAGTATTTACAGTTAAGTCTTGCATGACAAATTAGGGCCAAGGGAAGAATTGTGTGTGCAAAAAGACCCAATTAGTTTTTGTCTTTTATAAGAAGCTCTTCATAAAAATCACATGAAAACCAAAGTTACAAGAAAACCTGTATCATTTACACATGTTTTAGCTACAAAATTAAAGATGAATTCAATGTTATTGATTTTTATTTTTTAACAAACATTTGGTATAGTAGTTTTGGGGTTTTCTTAATTGCACATTTTTCAGATGCTACACATTTTCTAAATATTATAAAGGTAATTTTTAATCCAATATTTTGTTCAAATTAATGTTTTCACTTTTTATCACTTTATGCTCCTTAGGACAATGCATTTTCAATTATGTGGAATATGGATATTACTCACGTGAAACAAGACATTCACTGCATGAGTCTGTTAAAGTTGATTGTTATCCTGGCTATAGTCTTTCAAATGGTCAAAACACAGTTACATGTACAGAGAATGGCTGGTCCCCTCCTCTCAAATGCATTCGGATTAGTAAGTAAAATGCTCTGATATCTATACTCGTGATTTTTTAAAGGTCCATCTACATTAAACTGGGGCAAAATATTTATAAAAATTTGTTTCCATGTTTCATGTAAAAGTGGAAATCAAAATTTATTGATAAGTATGTGGCAAAATAAGTGCACCTTAGTAAACAGTATTCAAGAATATAGTAAAGAATTTGAATACAGGGGCTGGGGCTGTAGCTCAGTAGTGGAGCACCTGCCTTGCGTGTGTGAAGCGCTGGGTTTGATCCTAAGCACCTTATAAAGATAAATAAATAAAGGTATTGTGTCCATATACAACTAGAAAATATATTTAAAAAAGAATTTGAATACAATATTTTTGGTTAAATTAAGTCATATGCATATACGTTGAAATTAATCATTTGACTCAAAATTATTATAAAATTGTTATAAATAAAAAATGAATACAATGAGAGTAAAAGATGTCAGTCAAGAAGTGATGGGGTATTTTTGCAGTATTGCCCTTTGTCTCTGAGTATTTCTGGGACATGTTACAGAAATGGGTCTTCTGGGAAATTGTACATATTTTGTTTTGGATTTTCTATAGAGCTTGTACTAATATACATTCTGGTCAATGCTGAATTCTTGCTCTACGTTCTTGATAATGATTAAGTGATGTTGTATTTTAATATTTACTAGATAAATGGCAATAAAGTGGTAAAACACTGAAGTGTTGATATGTGCTTCTTTTATTAATAATTGGATTTAGCATACATTGTTATGGGCTAATGGGAAGTTCATTTAATCTGTAAGATGAGGCTTGATGTTTTTTTTTTTAGATTATCTTTTTGGAAGCTTTGATGTTGGATTCTTAGTAATTCTAAATATCTTTTTTTTCAATTATATGTATTACATATGTGTTCTTAATTTATGTGGCTTTTATTTTTTCTTTTATGTTTACTATGAATAATATTGTTCCTTTCACTATAAAATTAACTGTATTTTATTGCTTATGTTTTTGATAGTAATACTTCAGAATGTAGACATACTTTTTATTCTAAAAGTTATATCTTGTCTTCATATTATTAATTCATTTGCAGGTTATTTTTATGCATGATAATGACATTATTTCCTTTTAAAAACAATATGGGAAAATTCAACATTTCCCCAGTAATCCAATATTGTACCTTTTCATATATCATAAAAATGGATACTGACTATTTATACTGTGTATTTTATTTTGCAACATTAGCAAATAATGTTTTAGTAATCTTCTACCTTAATCACTATAGATTCATAATAAGTATCGCTATCTAATCATGACTTTTCACCCCAGTCTTCTTTGTATCAGTTTCTTTGGGAGGTGACACTTTGATCTTCTGTAAACTTTTAAATTTAGCTTACCACATACTTTTAATTACCCTGTTTAGATTTTGTTTGCAGTTCTCTTGGGTCTGCAGAATAATTTACAAATAATTCACAGCTTAATGATATTGACCTTTCCCTTTTAGAAATGAAGTATATTTCTATGTATATATTTCTACATATATATTCTGTATTTCATATCTAGGTCTTTTGAAACACATTTTTGCTAATGAGAGGCTTTGAGCTTTTCTGACTTTATTCTTTGTAGGTAACAGGATTATCCATTACTTGTTTAAGCTCTAAGAATGTTCTTTTATCTTTGGGAATTTTAAATTTTACAAGGTTTATATTATTATTTTCCTTAAAATTTGTATTGAGCTTTTATTTGATGGTTTTTAACTTTCTCTTCAGAACTATATTTTGCTTAATTCTTATTTTTCTATATTTTTTCTATCTGAAGTGTTTGTTATTTGGGTTAATCTGCTTTGAACATATAACTTTTATTTCTATATCTTTTCACTTTTTATGTTCTATGTAGATAGATTGCTTTGACTTTTTTTCTTTCAATAACTAAATTATATTTAAAAATGTTTTAAAAACTGCATATTTAATTTCTAAGGGCTGATTTTAAAAATTATATTAGTATGTATTTATAAATAGACTAATGGGCTTTGTTGTGACATATTCATACCTGCACATGATAGTTTAATCAGTTTCATTCCCCACTACCTCCTCTGGTTCTTCTTCCTCCCTTGCTGGTCACCTTCTCATTTTTCAATTTCTAAGGGTTCACTTTTTAAAAAGACAAACTTTATTTAGGTATGAAGTATATACAAAGAAATTCACATGCATTTAGTGTGAAGGTGAAAGACTTTGATAAATTATATAAGTATAAACATAATGAAGTTTGAGATAGTTTTAATATTATGAGAAAGTTCTCTGGTTCTTTATCCACTGAGTCTACCCTCAATTCCATCAACATAGGTAATCAATGTTATTTCTGTCACTACAGATTAGTTTGCCTTTTGACAACTTTGTTATCAATAGATTTACACAGCATATTCATTTATATTTGGCTTTATTTTTTTCAGCAAAATGTAATTTTTTTCTGTTGTTTCTTGCATTAACAACTAATTTTTTTCATTACCAAGTCATATATCATTATACAAGTCGATGAGTATTTGGTTTTCTATTCCACTACCAATGAACATTTGGGGTATTTTCATGTTTTGGTAATTTTGGTTGCACTCTTTATGAACATTTGAAGAAAATCTTTGTATAGACATATTTTTACTCTTTATCTAGGATACATTTCTAAAATTGAAATTACTGAGTCATATGATATGTACATGACTAAATCTGTAAGAATTTGCTACATTGATTTTCAGGATTATTGGAATATTTTATACATTCCTATTGGCCACGTATAAGAGTTCCAATTGACTTGCATCTTCACTGACAAATAGGATGGCCAGTTTTAAAATTTTAGCCACATTGGCATATATGTAATGGTATGTCATTGTGCCCTCATTTTATTTTCCTGGTTGACTCTTTATGGTGAGCACTATTATATTTGCTTAGACATTATATCTGCGGGGACATTGTTATACTTTTTATTGTAAATTTCAATGTTTTTCCCACTTAAATTGTGTAGGTTATCTTATCATTCCATTGTGATAGTTCTTCATATAGTTAGGATGCAATTCCATTATCAGATATATGTCTATACATATTTTCTCATATTTTGTGATTTATCTTCTGAGGTTCTAAGAGATTGTTTCCAGTAACATATATTCTAACTTTTGATGAAATCCAAATTAATCATTTTTGTGAGTTATTTTTTGATCTTATATAGATCATTTTTCCAATGCTAAATTTACCCCCAAATTTCCATATTTTTCCAGTAATATTTCTATATCTCATATTCATATGTTGATTGACATACTGTTATGTTTTTTATGAAATGGAATTTATTTTTATATGGATGTCATTCTTAAAAAAATAAAAATTTTAGAACTTGTGTTTTTTTTTTTTAATTGAATATGCATTTATTCACTGGTACCAAAGATACCCATATGTCCCCAAATATCCATTTTCCCCTTCTTATAACAGAATCTGCATACTTTGTCTGGGCACATGAACATCTAGAATAAAGGCTCCTTCCAATTTAGGTATATCTACACAAATAAGTTTTGAACAATACAACATAAGGGAGAGTGGTATTTGTGTTTTTTGAGCAATGAGAAACTTACATAATTGTCAAGAAATTGTTAAATGTAGGTTTTGTGATTTTTTAAAATATTTGTTATTTTTAGCTGTATTTGGACATAATACCTTTATTTTATTTATTTATCTGTGGTGCTGAAGATTAAACCCAGGGTCTCGATTGTGCTAAGCGAGCGCTCTACTGCTGAGCCACAACCCCAGCCCAGTTTTTGTGGTTTTTTTAGGCTTTTTATTCCTTTATTTTTTAAATTGATGTATGTATTTATTCTTATATCAATATACTCTGTCTTGTTTACTGATGTATGAGTCCTCCACCTTTGTTCTTAAGTGTAGTAGACAAACTAATGGCCTCCTTAAAGATGTCTATGTTCTCATTCTTGGAATCTGAAATGCATTACTTTAAATGGTAAAATGGACTTTAGAGATATTACTTTGATCTTGAAATATGGAGAGTATTCTGGATCATCTGGGTGAAATCACGATAATGTGTGGAAAGAAAGAGAGAAGGAGGGAGAGAAAGCAAAAGAGTTATGTTACTGTGGAAAAGGGTCAGATAGAAGTTCAATGTTTTTGACTTTGAAAATGGAGGAAGGGGACATAAGCCAAACAAAGGGGAAAGTCTCTGGAAAATGGAAATGACAAGAAAATTGATTCTTCCCTCAACCTTCCAGAAAGGGATGCACCTCTTACAACATATCAATTTTAACTCAGTATATACATGGCATATTTTTGATATTTGGAATTTTAAGATAAAAACTTAGTGTTGTTTGAAGTTATAATAGAATTCTTTTGCAGAAGCAATAAAATACAAATACATTATTTTTAAAAATAATTCTGCCTTATCTAGCTGTTTTCCATTTTATTTTACTTTTGATATCACCTTGTTGATTTCTATAAAAATTCTGCTGAGATTTGATTGAGACTGAGGGGAATATGTATATAATTGGGAGAATCATATTATAAAAATATTAATTCTTCCATTTAATGAACATGGTATGTCTCTTTGTTTATTTAGGTCTTCTTTAATCTGTTCATTAATGCTTTTTAACTTTTAAAATGTGAGTTATGTACATATATTGTTAAATCTTTTCTTAGGCAGCAGGAGAATTTAAAAATAATATTACATATTATATTTATTTTTTCCATTTTCATTAAATCACATAGGATTCTAATGTGTTTCTTGTATATTAGGATCTTATTAAATTTACCATTGGTTTTGCAGTATACATCCCTCTGATTACATTCTTAAAACTTGTCTGTGTAACTAATTATACTATAAATCTATGTATTTAGATAAGCTTCTAAAGGATGTCTCCAGGGGAGTTTTGAACTTTAAATAGAAAACTATGAATCACTACATATTGCATCTCATGCTTATCTTGGTCAACGTTTAACACTGGAATTCCTAACATCTTTGGAGATAACCACAGAACGTATTATTCCTCTAACAAAAGAATTCTGTCCTGACAGTTTATCTTCCTGTTTATTGGTCAACTTTTCTTAGTTAAAATATCTCATTGTCATTCTTTTTCATGCATTTTTAATAATGTATAGAATTGAAAAAGCAAAAAGAGAAGAACTACTGGTATGTAGGCATTGCTTTCCAGAAACATTAGAGTTTTAATAAATATTTCAGCATAAATTTATCTATAAAATGTGTTACTACCCCTGATTGTCTGCTCCAGGAATACAATATGAATATGTACTTTACGTTGTGTTTTTCATTTGGAATGCCTCCCAAAGGCTCATGTGATAAATGCTTGATCCTCAGCTGATAGCACTATTAGGAGATGGTAGAAATTTCAGGAGGTGGGGCCTGGTTAGAAGAAGAAGTTTACTGGCAGACATGTCTTTGAAGAGTTCATTTTGTCTCTAGCCTCTGTCTCTGTCTCTGTCTCCCCTCCCACTTTCTCTGTTTTATCACAGGCCCATAGCAATGGAAGCAGCCACCATGGACTAAATTCTTGAAACTTTGAGCTAAAATAAATCTTTCCCATTTATATTTTTTATTTTTATTTTTTTATTTTTTTTTGCCGGGGAGGGGGGAGTATTTTGTCATCATGATGGAAAGCTGACTAACATATTTTGTAACCGAATTATAGGCTTTTCCATATAGTTTTATAAAGGCGGTATTTACCTGACATATACATTAGTTTGCATATTCCAAAGGCAGGTACCCTTGGCAAGCACTAAGCTTGTTAATAGTTGGTATGGAAGGCATAGTGAACTCTTATTCTGAATTGGATCCAGTTTATGAAGCATTCTTTAATTTGAATATTGACAGTCATCCACAAAACAAAGAATTCTCCATCCACAAAGATATCATCTACAGCATAGACAAGACAATAAAGGACAGACAATAAATATTTTGGGTTTTGCTGCCACACATTTTTTTAAAGAGAGAGAGAGAGAATTTTTTAATATTTATTTCTAGTTTTTTCGGTGGACACAACATCTTCATTTGTATGTGGTGCTGAGGATCCAACCCAGGCTGCACGCATGCCAGGCGAGCGCACTACCTCTTGAGCCACATCCCCAGCCCCAGCCAAACATTTTTGTTGCTGTTATTCAACTGGCATTTTAGCATGAATGTTGTCTTAATGTAAAAATCATCAATATAGCTGTATTCTAATAACCTTTATTCACAAAAAGAGACAGGGGCAAAAATTTAGTCCACTGGCAATTATTTTTCCCCAAGTCAGGGTCCAGATGTATTGTAATACATGATAATATGACTAGTTAGACATTCCACAGATATTTGTTTTTGTCTAGGTTGTTAGTTATATGGTTTTCTCAAGACTTGTTTTTGAACAATGACTACATGTGTTTCAGGGAGTTAATATTTCCCACAATTCACTTCCCAAAAGAAGTCCTGTCATACAAATAGCCAGTCAAAATGAAACCAAAAAACCTGACAATATTACGTCTCTTCCAGGTGTTTACCTTTAAGGTGCTATTAGCCTCATTGTAAAGCATTATGTGCATCCATTCATTTGTTTCAATCCCCCAGTACCTATTCTAGACCTTCACCTGCAAAAAACAAACAAACAAACCAAACCAAACAAACAAAAAAAAACAAAACCCAACCAGGGAGGATTTCTATAGGCAAACAGCTATGATTTTGAGTATTTGTAAATACTGTCATAAAATTACTGTACATTCTTTTGTTCTCAACTTTTCACATGGTATCAAGGCAATAGTAACTTTTCCTTTCTGCATTGGTGTTTTTTTTGTTTGTTTGTTTTTTTGGTCAACAATATTCTCCCTTTTTTTCATTTAGCATTAATTTTTTTCTTTAGTTTCCATATGTCAATGCAACCAATGTAGGATCACTAGGTTCAGCAGAGAATTGAGTCATAAGATGGTAGCAATATCCACCTGGCTAATATTTCTCCTTGTGTTCCCCATTACATGGAGCAGGGATGCATATATATAAGGTTACAAATCTCTCATCCACTCTGTAGAAAAGAAGGTAGAAATCATTAATTCTAGTTTAAACAGTGGAAGAAGGAATAATCCATGCAATAACTTTTGGAATTTGATCTGCAACAACTAGAAATATTGCCATGATATCATATTTAGCAATTGATCTTTCTCTAAACCTGCAAAAACAGCCTAAGTCCCAGGTATATATGATCAGACAAAATAAAATTAAAAAGGTTAGAAACAGTGAAGATGTTTGAAATTTCTGGTATCATGCCTTACTTTTCATCCCTATCTTTCCCAGGGTATTTCAAATATCTCTACAATGGTGGTTCTGTTTTACATCCATCAATGTTGAGTAACACACATTTACTGATGCAAACTATCCATTTATTTTCTAAAACACTCCCCTCTATATACACACACCCAAATTATTAAGTAGAAATGTTCTCAATCGATTTTTTGTTCAATCAACTACATTTTAGGTCATGAGGACTTTAGTTCATTATATATTATGTTTCTCAGTCCTTTGTTATATTGCACCTACAGTAAAATAAATGCATTCCTTGACCAGATAATATATAACCTGTGGGTCTAATTTAAGTGCAGTCCTTAAATTGCAATTCTTACCTATTTACTCTGTGCTATTGTAGAGAAATTTGTTTCAGTTACCAGGTATGGAAGTCCATATCTAAAATTACATTATGGCTAAAGCCATCTGAAACTGGGGGAAAACAAATTTACCAGATTTCTTCCAAGGTAAGGAATAGATATATTTGGTATGCAGTGATCCTATTACTTTTTTGTCTGGTAAATGAAAAAAATAACAGAGCCTAATAATATTTCTTGATTTGACATGAAATATTTTTATTCTTTTTAATTACATGTAACATTAGGATACATTTTGACATAATCACAAAAGCATGGACTATAATTTGTTCTAATTCAGTCCCCAACACTTCTTTCCTCCCCTATTTCTGCCCCCACCTGCTCCCCTCTCTCTCTACTCCACTGATCTTTCTGTACTTTACTTATACTTTTTTTAAAAAAATAGTGTGTTATGGATATACTTGGTGTTGTTATTCACTCTGCTATATTCATGCTATATTTTAATCAAATTCATTCCACTCTACTTCCCTTTTCCCGTCCTTCCATCCTCCGCCTCCATCCCTTCCATCTACTCAACTGATCTTTCCTTTATTTTGCTGAAATTCCCTCTCTCTTTTTCCCCCTCTCTCTCTTCCTTTTTTATTTCCCCCCTTATTTTGGATTAGCCTTCACATATTTGACGTTTGACTTTTTGGGATTGGCTTATTTTACTTAGCATGATAGTCTCCTATTTCATCCATTTACTGGCAAATGCCATAATTTCATTCTTCTTTATGGCTGAGAAATACTGCACTGTGTATATATACCACATTTTCTTTATTCATTCACCTGTTGAAGGGCATCTAGGTTGGTTCCATAGCTTGTCTATTTGTGAATTATGTTGCTGTAAACATTGATGTGGCTCTATCTCTGTAGAATGCTGATTTTAAATCTTTGGATATATACCAAAGAGTAGGATAGCTGGGTCATATGGTGCTTCCATTCCCAGTGTTTTGAGGAATCTTCTTGCTGTTTTCCAGAATAGCTGCACTATTTTGTGGCCCACCAAAGATGTATGAGGATACCTTTTCCCCCACATCTGTGCTAACATTTAAGGTTTTTTTCTTTTTTTTGTATTGGACATTGAACACAGAAGTGCTTAACCACTGAGCCACATCCCCAGACCTTTTTATATTTTATTTTGAGACAGGGTCTTGCTAAGTTGCTTAGGGTCTCACTAAGTTGCTGAGACTTTGAACTCCTGATTCTCCTGCCTCAGCCTCATAAGCTGCTGAGATTAGAGGCATGAGTCAATGCACCTGGCAGCACTTATTTTTCTTTGTATATTGATGATTGCCATTCTGACTAGAAATGAAATCTCAATGCAGCTTTGATTTGCAATTCCCTAATTGCTAGAGGTGGTGAAGTTTTCTTTTCTTATGTTTATTGACCATTTGTATTTCTTTCTTTTTTTTGTGTGTGTGAAGTGTCTATTTAGTTCTTTTGGCCATTTATTGCGCTCGCTCTCTCTCTCTCTCTCTCTCTCTCTCTTTGGTGTTAAGTTTTGTTTTTTGTTTTTTAATTCTTTGTATGTTCTGGATATTAATGCCCATCTGAAGAGCAGGTGGCAAAGATCCCCCATTCTATAGAATCTCTCTTCACACTCTTTGTTTCCATTGCTGTGCAGAAGCTTTTTCATTTGATGTCATCTGACTTATTGATTTTTTTATTTTACTTTTTACAGTTTAAGAGTCTTTTTAAGGAAGTTGGTTGCTGTACTGACATGTTGGACTGTTGAGCCTACATTTCCTTTTATTAGCTGCAGGATTTCTGGTCTAATTCCTAGGCTTTCAGTCCACTTTAAGTTGACTTTTGTGCAGCATGAGAGATAGAGGTTAAATTTCACTCTTCTACATATGGATTTTGAGTTTTCCCGGAACCTTTGGTAAAAAGGTTATCTTGCTTTTTTATAACATATGTTTTTGGCATATTTGTCTATTGTCAGATAACTGTATTTATGTGAATTTGTCTCTGTGTCTTCTATTTGGTTCCACTGGTCTTCATGACTGTTTTGGTGCCAGTACCAAAACATGTGCCTTTGTTACTGTAGCTTTGCAGTGTAGTTTGAGTGATGTAATTTTGTTGCTTCCAGCTTCACTCTTCTGGGTCTCCTATATTTACAAATTAATTTCAGACCTTATTTTTCTCCTTCCATAAAAAATATCATTAGAATTTTGATGGGGAGGGTTGGGGTTGTGGCTTGGAGGTAGAGCGCTTGCCTAGCATGTGTGAAGCACTGGGTTCAATCCTCAGCACCACATAAAATAATAAATAAAGATATGTGGCCACCTGTATCTAAAAAATAAATATTAAAAAAAAGAATTTTGATGGAGATCTTATTGAATCTGAATAGAACCTTTGATAGTAGAGTTACTTTGACATCTATCTAAGAACATGGGATGTCTTTCCATCTCCAAAGTTTTCCTTCAATTTTTTTCTTTAGTATTCTATAGTTTTCATTGTAGAGTTCCTTCACCTCTTTTAGATTGATTCTTAAGTGTTTTTTGTTTGCTTATTTGTTTGTTTGTTTGTTGAGGCTATTGGAATGGGATAGTTTTCCTAATTTCCTTTTCAGCAGATTAATTATTGGAGTATAGGAACTTAATTGATTTCTGAGTGTTGATTTTATATCCTGCTACTTTGCTGAATTGATTTATGAGCTATAGAAGTCTTGTGGTAGTTTTTTGGGGGAGGGGTCCCTTAAATATAGGATCATCAGCAACAGAGATAATTTGAGCTCTTCTTTTCCTAGAGTTTCAAGTACTGTGATGTACAGGAGAGGTAAAAGTGCCTTGTTCCCCTTTTTAGAAGAAATGCTTTTAGTTTTTCTCTATTCAGTATATTGTTGGCCTTGGGTTTATCATATGTAAGTTTCTTCTTACATTAGTTTTACAAAAACATTAGTTTTTCTAATGTTTTCAACCTAAATAGGTGCCATACTTTATCAAATGCTTTTTCTGCGTTTATTGAGATAATTTCGCAATTCTTAACCTTGACTCTTTTTTTGTGGTAAGTCACAGTTATTGATTTTCATCTGTTGAACCAACCTTGTGTCCCTGGGATGAAGCCCATTTGATCACAGTGCACTATCTTTTTAATGTGTATTTGTTTGCAGTTTGTCAACATTTTATTAAGAAATTTTTCATCTATGTTGTTCAAGGACATTAGCATGAAGTTTTCTTTCCTTAATATGTCTTTGTCTGGTTATGATATCAGGGTGATTCTGGCTTCATAGAATGAGTTTGGCAGTATTCTCTTCGTTTCTATTTCATGGAAATGATTTCAGGAGGACTGGTATAAATTCTTTTTTCAAGGTCTAGTAGAACTCAGCTGAGAATCTCTCTGGTCCTGGGCTTTCGTTGTTGTTGTTGTTATTGGAAGGCTTTTGATGGCAGCTTTAATTTCTTCACTTGACACTGAAATGTTTAAGTTTTCTATATCCTCATGGTTTAATTTGGGTAGGTCCTGTGTCTCAAGGTTTTCTAACTTGTTGGATGATAAATTTTCAAAATAGTTTCTGGTGATTCTTTGAATTTCAGTAGTGATATTTTCTTTTTCATTTCAAATTTTGTTAATTTGATTGTTTCCTCTCTTTGTTTAGTTTGGCTAAGGGTTTATCAATCTTTTTTATCCATTCAAAAGACCAACTCTGTGTTTCATTGATCTTTTTTTATTTTCTTAATTCTCAATTTCACTGAGTCCTGGTATGATTTTAATTATTTTCTGATTTCTACTGATTTTGGTGATGGTTTGTTTTTTTCCTTGTAGGACCTTGAGATGTAATGCTAGATTTTTATTTGGTATCTTTCTATTTTAAACTGCCATAAACTTTCCTCTTAGAGCTGCCTTTATACTATTCCAGAGATTTTGATATGTTGTATGACTATTCTGATTTCTTCTAAAATTATTTTTTTATTTCTTCATTGATTTCTTCTTTTTCCAATTCATCATCCAAAAATGTATTATTTAATCTCCAGGTGTTATAATGGTTTCTGTTTTTTTATCTTATCATTGATTTCTAATTTTATTCCATAATAATCTGATAGAATGCAAACAATTATCTCTATTATTTTTGCATTTGCTAAGATTTGCTTTCTGATCTAAGTTATGGTCTATTTAAGAAAATTTTCCATGTGCTGCTGAGAATAAAGTGAATTCATCTATTGATGGATGAAATATTCTGTACATACCTGTTAGGCCTATATTATTAATAATATTTTAGTTCTATAAAATGTTTACTTAGTTTATATCTGGATGGTAATATAGTCATAAAAGAGGTGTGTTAAAGGTAGCCAGTAGTATTGTATTGTAGTCTATTTGACTTAATGTTGAGAAAGGTTTGCTTCATATATATATATATATATATATATATATATATATATATACACACACACACAAACACACACACACACCATTTTAGAGGGCATAAATATTTGCAATTGTTATATCTTGTTGTCTGATTTCCTTAAGCAGTATGAAGTGAACTTTTCCAATACTGAACTTTTCCATTTCTTCTGATTAATTTTGGTTGAAGTTCGCATTTCTGATACAAGAATAGCTTTCTCTGCTTGTTTTCCAGTACCATTTGCATAGTATGTCTTTTCCCATCATTTCACCTTCAGTCTGTAGATGTCTTTCACTATGAGATAAAGATAGAATATTGTTGGGTCTTGTTTTTTTATTAAAATCTGCCAATCTATGTCTTTGATTGAAGATTTTAGAGCATTTATATTCATGTTATTTTAGAGAGATGATTTTTATATTCTGAATTTTTTATTTATTTCTAATATTTAAATCAGATTTGATTCTCTGTTAATTATCTATTCTTCTAGTGTAATTCCTCCTTATGCTGGTTTTCATTTCTTCTTCATGAAATATTTCATCAAATAAGTTTTATAGCAGGATTTCTGGATATGGATTCTTTTAGCTTCTGTTTATTGCAGAAGATTTTTATTCATCTTCAATTTTGAAGCTCAATATTGCTGGGTATAATATTCTTGGCTGGCCTCCATTTTCCTTCAGAGCTTGGTATATATTTTTCTAATCCCTCCTGGTTTTTAGGGTTTGGGTTGAGAAATCAGTTGAAATCTAGACTGGTTTACCTCTAAATGTGACGAGCTACTTTTCTCTTGCAGCTTTTAAAAATTCTATCCTTCTTTTATATGTTAGGCATTTTCATTATAATGTGTCTTGGAGTAGATAGGTTGTGATTTTGTGTATTTATAGTCCTATATAACTCTTGTATTTGAATTTCCATCTCATTCTTAATGTTTGGAAAATTTTCTGATATTATTTCATTGAAAAGATTTTATATCTCTTTAGCTTGAACTTCAGAGCCATTATCCTCCCTGGTGCTTCTTAAATTTTGCTTCTTGATGTTATCCAAGATTTTTTAATATGCTGCTTATATTCTTTTAGCATCTTTTATTTTTGGCCAACTTTATTTCAAGTTTATGTATTTTGTCTTCAAGGCCTGAAAATATATCTTCAAAGTGGTTTATTCTATTGGTAATGCTTTTCATTGGATTTTTAATTTGGTTTATTGAGTCTTTCATTTCAACGTCAGATTTTTTCAGAATGTATATCTCTTTTATTAAGTGATCTTTGACTTCCTGTATTTTCTTCTTTAATTTTACTTCTTACATCTTCTTTTAGCTCATGGAACATTTAGCTATGAATTTCCTAAATTCTTTCTCTGACAATTTCCCCACTGTAGCATTAATGCAGTCAGTTGTTTAAGCATTATGGGTTGTTTGGGATGATTCATTCCCCTTCTTTTTCACATTGTTTTTATGTCTACCCATCTATTGGGATAGTTTTCATTTCTTCTTTTAAGCAAGGGACTACTTTATGAGCTCTTTTTCTCTTCAGAGACCTGTGTTGGTTGAATATCCAGATATTGATACTTTAAGTCAGTTTGTGACATATGCTGATCCCAATATCATACCACTTTGAGAGATGTCACTGGATACTTATTATTATTATTTACTATAATTACTTCATAGTCAAGCTATGTATTATTTAACCTTATGAGAAATGAAAACTTGCTGATATTGTTCTTCACAGTCCCTCAAATCCAGGTTTAAAACTTGTAGTAAAGTTTTGGAATAGGTCAAAAGTAGTTATTATGTTTAGTAAAGTTGCTATAATTTAAAATGAAGGCTAAAAGAAAGAAATAAAAAAGATTGGTCAACAAAGAAAGGAAAAAAGGAAAGCAAGAAAGAAAGAGAACATGAGAAAACAAACAAACAAAAAAACATGTAGTAGATATCCATTATTTTTTGGGTATGGATTGCTTCAGAGTTATTGAGGCACAGGAGCCAACCCCCTACTTGCTATGGAATGTCCACCAGCCTGTTGTGGTTTGTCAGGTCAGGGACCTGTAGCTTACTGCTTGGAGAGTACAGTCTTGTGGCTTGGTTGTTTTTATTGTGTGTAGGAGTTCAAGATGCAGGCTCTATTGTGTCCATGTAGCTGCTCCCCTTGGCAGGGTCCTTTTCATGGTTGTGAATTTTCTGTGGGTGTTCTGTGGTGCAGAAGCATTGCCCTTGCCCATGCTGCTCTCTAGGTTCTGTAGTAACCTGACTCAGGTGGTTCACCTAGGTTCTAGTTTCCACTGCCCCTGCTTTTAACAGCAGGCATCAATTCCTTCAGTTGACTATGACTGATGGCAAGGCCAGCCAGTCCTTTTACTCATCATTTGTGCTGTAGGTCAGGCTGGGAGCAGTCAATTCCTGCTGTTTTGGATCAGGAAATTTTCTGCCTTTGCGTGACCTCCCTCTGGCTATATTTTTAGGTGCCTTCCAATTAAGTTTACTTAGGTATTCAGTGAACTTCTTTTAGCAGCTTCTTCCAGTGGCTGCCACTATCCAGAAACTGGATTTCTATGTCACTGGATATTCCAGCAGCTTTCCTCCAGCCCCATGATTAAAGGTACAGTCCCTAGGCTTCCTATGGTGCCTCCTCTCAATGTTGGTGGTCAGGGCTGATGCAGTCTGATGGCTCTGCTTTCCTCTACTCAGGGCCAAAGCTGTTTTGCTGATCTGTCACTGTCTGGATCCCATGGAAGCTGCACAGAGCATTTCCCCTCTGCCTAGATGACAGGGAGGCTGAGCAGAGCACTGAGTTAGGGGCACTTCCCCACACAGGTCTGTACCTGAACATCCTTGTTCATAGTGAGAAGGAGTGGAAGGGGTTTTAGCAATTTGGGGCTAGTAGCGGTTCCTCTAGAACTTCTTTCTAGATGGATTTTTTAAGAGGTCTCGATGCAGAGGACTTTTCTCTGATTGAATTTGCAGCTATCTGGGCATAGGAAGATGCTGTGTTGACTTAGGGGAGTGATTGGTCAGCTGAGGGCTCCATGAGATAGCTACAGACTCCCTGGGTCAGCTTTCCTTTCACAATTTGGTTTTATAGTGTTTGATCTGCTTTAAGAACATTGCTATTTTCCTCATCCTTCAAATTTTATCTGCCTTTCCAAATATTTTTAAATGGGTGAGCTTAAGAGCTTTCCCATTCATTCTCTTTCTTTCTGTGTTGCCCACACCCTACCCCCACTCCCACAGCCTCTTACCCCACTCTGGTTCAGGTTGGAGGTTAGGGAACTCTGTACTTATTTTCTGCTCTGGCAACCGATCTTCAAGTCTCTCCAGGTTTTAGACTTTATACAGTATTTAGTCTTAGCGCATTTATTTTTTCACCCACCCACCATTCTAGTGTTCATTCACTGCCTCCTTTCTGTGCTGTGAAGAGACTAGGAATTTGTGCCTAGATCCCACCCACCATCTTCTCAGCTCTTGATGTGAAATTTTGTCTAATATTAAAAAATTCAAATTTTTTGTCTCTTGCTTTTGTTTTAGAGCTAGCATTCACTAAATTTCCTTTCTTCTATACTTTACCTCTCTCTACCTTACATTTCTTTCTTTCTTTCTCTTTCTTTTTTTCTTTCTTTCTTTCTTTTTCTTTTATATCCCTGGTTTATCTGGCTCAAATTATTGATAAGAATTTCTTTGTAAATTCCAGGATCCTGTGCTTTGCTCTGGTTTTTTATTGAGTCAATGGTGGTCATGTAATTGACCAATCTCACGTTGATATTCATATTGAGATGTCACTATTGCCAATATATATTTAGTCATCATTGAATCACAGTCATTTTTATTTGAATTAAATCTAAACCTCACATAATCATATTGTGACAATAAGCAGATTAATTAAAATATAGTTGAGTGCAGTAGACAAATTAGTATGTTCTACATAAGTATTATTTGTCCATAGTTTCCTTTAAAATCGTCACTGAATATAATAAAAATTAGCCAAATGGATCACAGAATACCATTTTTTGATGACTTGATATGAATTATTAGTGCTATTTTGTCTGATGCTTTTGAAGATATTACTTTTTCACCCTTTGAAATAGTGATTTGTTTCCCATTAAATTGTCCATTTTAACTCATATGTGGTGGTATCTCTCTTTTTTTTTCAGTTTCAAAGTCAAAGTCATTTAATTATTATTTTTAATTGATTTTTTAAAAAATTGACAGCAGAATGCATTACAATTCTTATTACACATATTTAGCACAATTTTTCATATCTCTGGTTGTATATAAAGTATGTTGACACCAATTTGTGTCTTCATACATGTACTTTGGATAATGATGTCTATCACATCCCACCATCCTTGCTAACTCCCTGCCCTGTCCCTTCCCCTCCTACCCCTCTGCCCTATCTAGAGTTCATCTATTCTTCCCATGCTCCCCCTCCCTACCCCACTATGAATCAGCCTCCTTATATTAGAGAAAACATTCGGCATTTGTTTTAATGCTGCTGTTTCTTTTACCATGTTTAATTGCTATCTACACATCTTTGGTGAAGACTCTGAAAAGCTTTTGCCTACTTTTCTTTGGGTTGTTTTTTTATTACTAAATGTTGAAACTGCTTAATATATTCTGGATACCCTTTTATTGGGTAGACATGCTGCAAATATTTTAGTCCCATCTGTAGCTTTGTTGTTCACTTTGTTAACTGTGTAGTTCATAGAGCAAAGTGTTTAATATTTAATTTCATTCAAAGTATCAAAATTTTCATTTGTGGAACATGTCTTTTTGTGAGTACAATTCACAATCTCTTTGCTGAAACCAAGGTCATATACTTTTGTCAAAGTTCACATTTTACCTTTAGTAGATGATTCAATTTTTGAGTTAATTTTTGTATGAGCTTATGTGGAGACTTGTTATTGTCCTTTTGAATGCCTGATTGTTCCAGTAACATTTGTTGAAAAGACAATGTTTCCTCCACTGATTTGATTTTGCTTTCGATCCTTTGTTAAATAGCAATTGACCATGATATAAATCCAGTTCTGGACTATACCTTCTCTTTCATTACTCTATAATTTCACAACATCACTGACTGTTTTAATTACTATTGCATTATATAAGACAAAATATTCTTTATAAGTCCTCTACCTTCTTTTTTCCTTTTTAAAATTTTTAGACATAAAAGCATAGAAATTGTGCATATTAGTGGGGTAATGTGAGACTTCCATACGTATTTAAATTAGATTAAACACATCTATTTCCTCAAACATTTTTAAGAATTGTATTGATATTGTAGTCTCTTTGCCTTTTCATGTAACTTTTAGAACCAGCTTTTTCAGAAATATTGACAGGCACAGTGGTTCATGCCTATAATCCCAGTGGCTTAGGAGGCTGAGGCAGGAGGATTCCAAGTTCAAAGCCAGCCTCAGCAACAGCAAGGTGCTAAGTAATTCAGTGAGATCCAGTCTCTAAATAAAATATAAAAAAGGGCTGAGGGATGTGGTTCAGTGGTTGAATACTCTTGAGTTCAATCACTGGTACCCACCCCCTAAAAAAAGAAACATGAAATACTGCTTGGTTCTTTATTGAGATTGAGATATACATAATACAATGTATGTGTGTGTATATATATATATATACATATATATATATATATGTATATGTAATACATATATGCATATATATAGGTTATCAATATAATATTATTGGGTTTCAATTCATAAATATATATCTGTATTTAGTTATACCTTCTTTGAAACCTTACACCTTGGTTTTGTGGTTTCAGCATAAAGATCCTATCTGTATTTTGTTAGATATATAACTCATATTTTTAATGTCATTATTTTTTCTTGAGTGAGCTGTGGTAGTCTGTGGCTTTCAATGACTTAATTAATTCACCTAAGTTGTTATATTCATTGACCTAAATCAAAATATTCCTTTTGTGTTCTTTTAATATACATAAAAATTAGTGAGGCCATTACTAGCATTGCTATTATTGGCAACTTGCATATTCTCTGTTTTATTTCTTTTGTTATTTCCTGACAAATCTGTTTAAAAGTTTAATCAATTTTAGGGACCTTCTAAAATAACAGCTTCTAATTTTTATGTGTGTGTATGTGTATATGTATGTGTATATTCTATATATCATGTAAATTACATATAATAAATATATATTATGTGTATATGTTATATATTAAATATATCATGTATTAATATATAGTGTGTGTATAAAACATAATATGTAATGTGTATATATTCTATATTATATGTAATATTTCTTTTTTCTGCTTTATTATTTTAGTTCAAATCTTTGTTTTTTCCTTTTGTCTGCACACTTCATATTCAATTTTTTCTTCTTTTGCTAATGTATTAAGATAGAGGCTAAAGTAATTTTTTAGAAAATATTTTTTAGTTATTGATGGACCTTTATTTTATTTATTTGTATGTGGTGCTGAGAATCGAACCCAATCATCATGCTTGTGAGGCAAGCACGTTACCACTGAGCCACAACTCCAGCCCCCCACCCACCCCAGGCTAAAGTAATTGATGTGGAACCCTAATCCTTTCTGTACAGATATTTAGTGTCATCAATTCATTCCATAATGCTTCAGTGGCACTCCAGAATTTTGATACGGTTTGTACATTGATGTTTGGATGGAGAAGAGTGAACATTACCCAAATAGTTTTGTGTGTATGTGGGATGGGAGGTAGATATTGACAAAACTGTTTTTTCTTTCACTTTCCTTCTATCTTCTGACTGAAGAAACAGGCTTTTCTTTGTCATTACTTCTTGGTGTTTGGGGTTGGAGACGTGGACAGTTACCTGGTTTTTGTTTTTATTCTTTGCAGTACTGGGGATTGAACCCAGGGCCTCACAAATGTTAGGCAAATGCTACATCCCCATCCTGGATCACCTGTTTTGAATTTTGCTTTGAAAAACTAAGTTTGTTTGAACATTTTTATCTGTTTTAGTGTTATTAACACTGGTTCAGGGAGCTTTTACTCCGGGACTAGTTTATTCAGAATATTAATAAGGCGACTTTACTAAATGATCTAGTCCAAGGCTCTTTCTACTCTTACCATTCAAAATTGAATTTCTCCCAATGTGTGAGTGCTCTGGAATCTTTGACCTTATTCTCCAGTGGTTTTCTTCCCTCTGGTAGTTATTCTTTGTTGCCCAGTGTCATGGAATTTTGTCCTACAACATGTCAGCATTCAGCTAAAGTATTCAGGGGATTGCTGTGCAGATTTGTAGTTCTTTCACTCTATGATTTCTTCCTCTTTGGTTTTCTATCCTAAAAATTCTTGTGACCTCAATCTCCTTTAAAACACTGATTATTGTTTCCTTTGTTTATCAAAACTGCTATCTTTTGCTTGGATTCTTCCTGTCTGCTGTTTACAGGAGAACTCCTCCTGTTTTATCTCTGAGATTGTCCTCAGGTGGTGCTGCTTGTATTCCAGTCCGCAACAAAAACGATTTCGACTATTAGTTCAGTTTCTTCATTATTTGTGGCTGGAACTCTGTTTCCATTTATTATTCTTGCTTGGTCTTCATCAGTTTTATTTCTGTACAAAATCACTCTTGCTTGTTTACTTTGTCTCATTTGTTTTCCAATTGATTTCTGCTATTTTATTTCCCCAGAATTGATAATCATGTTGGCTTTTGTTTGCTTCTTTCTAATTTCTTAAAGTGAACAAATTATTGATTTTTATTCTTTAATAATGGAATTATAGCTATTTAATGCTAAATTTCCCTTTCAGCACTACTTAAGTGTCAGTTTATGTTTTATTTAATGTTTTTATTATCATTCAGTCAAACATATTTAATGTTTTTTTTTAATTTTTGTTTCCTTTTTAATCTATATACACATGAAGCTTTATTATGGGAAGAAACCTAATAACTGACAGATGTCAACTTTTAGTTTCAAGTTAAGTTATATGTAATTTGAGGAATCATCATTTTAGCCTGAGAACATCAAGAAATATGTTGCTCTTTGTCATCTTCTTTGAACTCTATGCATCCATTATGTTTTAAGCACACAATTATGATGACATTTTAAATTCTTGGAGCCAGTAGTAACTATGCTGACAGATTCTTTAAGATCATTACCTGATTTCAGGAACCCCAATTGGCTAGATGAGGCTTGGGTATTTTCAGATTATTTTCAGATTTAAAGCAAGTCCTAAGGGAAAATAAACACATTGCCTATGGAGTTATGGCATGCTGTCAGATCCTGGATTCATTCATCCCCTAAATCCTTTAGCTAAATTTGTTTGTTTTTTGTTTTCAATATAAAAAATAAATCTTCATATGTTTAATTTTTAAAAATTTGAATTACTAGAGATATTTTTAAAGAACAACATGAAATCATGATGTTCCTTTTGATTTAACAAACTGGGAGGAAAGAGTATTTTCAACATTAAAGATAATAATCTATTTTTAAAGCAGAGAGTTAAATTAATGCCTCTTGTAGGCCGAATACAAAGGATTGTTTTGGTTAGTAGGCTAAATAGTCCATGTAACTTTTTTTTTTTGCCATATTTCTATCATGTAATGCATCCAAGGAAATCTAATTACATTATTGTAATTAGAATTACATTATTGTAATTAATTTTATTGAAACTTCTTATAATTTCTCAGAAAGGATTATAAATGTTTAATTCTAACCTTCTTACCAAAGGAAAACATTTCATAAAGGACCTTTATTTAATATCTTTGGAAACTCATTGCTTAATTTCTGTAGCACAATAACCTGGATGATTAATAATTATTCCAGATATTTAGACACAAATGGCTCATTATTTTTTGCACTGTCATATTATTAGAGTCTTTATATAATTATATTACATGTGCTTGTCTTTTCCTTATCCTGTTCCCTTCTAGAAACATGTTCAAAAAATGATATAGAAATTAAGAATGGGTTTCTTTCTGAATCTGACTTTATATATAATCTAAATAAAGTAACACAATATAAGTGCAAACCAGGCTATGTAACTGAAGATGGTAACACATCGGGATCAATTACCTGCCTCCAAGATGGATGGTCAGCTCAACCTCATGTGTTAGTAAGAGGTTTATTATATTAGTATCATTATCCTGATGATATACAAAAGTTTAACTTTATTCTTTCTTGATGTGACTATGTTTCATTTTAATAAGCAAACAAAAACATTTGATGAAAAGTATATGTCATCATTTTTTTTCTCAGAATTGCTAGTATGGTAGAATATAAGTACATCTTTCCTCCCCTGAAAGACATTTTAAAGAATACTATGATTTAGAAGTGACTCAGAGAGCTTCATGTGTATTCTAGTGCTGACTCATTTATTTTAGCTGAGATCTTTGTCACTGTTAGGTATAACTGTGTTTTAGGTGGTCAACCTCTTATATCAAAGACTTCGATCCCAGACATAAAAGTAATGTTCTTAGTGAAAATATGGAGCCTTGGTATATAACCTCAGAATATTTTAACCTTTATAACTTATATGTTTGACATTGTAAGATAGGTCTACTTTTGAAAAACCTCCCCCCTTAAACATCTGCATAAACATCTAGGCATTTGAAAGGAGGGAGTGTTTCAAGATGATACCAGTTTTTGCTATGTTGAAAGATTTTCCTGCTATAATACCCAAGGTTAATGAAGATTTTCTAGGAATGATTATTTCTGTTTATCTTATTAAACTCAAAGTTATTCAGTAATATTTTGCAAGCAATACTTAACATACTTTAAATGACATGACTAAGATATTCATTCTTACTTCTTAATTTCTATTCCTTATTTTACAATTTCTATGCTTACAGCATCTAGCTTAAAAATGATACAAATTGCTGCCTTATAAAACTCATCATATGCTAAATTCTGATAAATAACCCATTATGAAACTTTCTTATTAATAAATAGAAAATCTTATTTAAAATACATTAATATTTTGTTAATCAATCCACATTTCTTCTATTATGTCACAACTACTAATAAGTCTGACATCTTAATTCTCAAAATGCCATTCCAGTCTTCTAAAACAAGTAATACATATTTATTTTATTATTAGCATTTATTACTATTTTATTACTAGCATAAGGTAAATGCTTAAATAAAATAGAATTTTAAAAAGTTTTTAAAGTATACTTTTCAGAGAGTTTAAGCAATCAGAAAAAGGTTATGAAGGAATATTTTTAATTTATTGTAACTTTCAGAAAAATGACTTATCATTGTTCTTAGGCTATTTTTGTACAGTACTTAATTCTAATCACATATTTACTTATAAAGTCTGTGTTCTTGGGGTGAGATTTACTTGTATTGTCATTTAAATTACAATAGAAATAAAATCCTCAATTTTATTATGCATTAGAATCTTGTGATATGCCAGCATTTGAGAATGCTAAAACCAAAAGTAACGCCACGTTGTTTAAACTCAATGACAAGTTGGACTATGAATGTAATGTTGGGTTTGAAAACAGATTCAAGCGTGCCAAAGGATCCATAGTATGTCAGGACAATGGATGGTCACATATACCCACATGTTATGGTAAGTACTGTCTCAGAAATTTTTGTTTTTTGTTTTCAATATAAAAAAATAAATCGGCATGTGTTATTTTTTAGAAATTTGAATTACCTATTTGAATTACCTATATTTTTAAAGAACAACATGAAATCATGATGTTCCTCCTGATTTAACAAACTGGGAGGAAGGAGTATTTTCAACATTAAAGATAATAATCTATTTTTAAAGCAGTGAGTTAAATTAATGCCTCTTGTAGGCCGTATACAAAGGATTGTTTTGGTTAGTAGGCTAAATAGTCCATGTAACTTTTTTTGCCATATTTCTGTCATGCAATGCAGCCAAGGAAATCTAATTACATTATTGTAGTTTCTTTGATATGTCCAATTAGAAGACTATAAAAATGTGGTGGATTTGGCAATATGGGGCTCCTGTTGGAAATACTGGTAAGGGTTGCCAATAAGACCATCCAATTTTGTAACAGGAGGAAGTAAAGAACATGGGTGTGTAAATCTAATGCTGAAAAGAATCAGAAACTGATGATTCTATTGTATTTTGAAGTATGAGACAAGGGCATTGAGACTGAATAGTGCATGAGGGAAAGAGGATAAGGAACACCATGTAATGTTCAAAGGCTTAAATTTAAATGGTAGTAGAAGATACCACACCTTGAGACTTGATTGGCAGGATTGAGCATCCACTAAAATTTAATCCATTTGGGATATCAAGCAATTTCTTTTATAAGTTAGGGGAAAATGATTTAAAAAAAAACCCACAAACTCAGTTCTGCTTTCTGGATTTTTCATTGCAGTATCAGAGAATCAATCCAAAATCCAATGAATTAAGGCACATAATAAACCAATTAATAGAAATAGTTTTAGTATGTTTTATGTATGTGATTATAAGCAGATACATGCTGTGTGCATCCAGAAGCTTTTACAATACTAAGTGTCCATCTTCAAAGAAGGCTGGTGCATTAGCTTAGTGCTGGAGTGCTTACCCAGCCCAAAGCCCTGGATTCAATCTTGAGCACTGAATGAGAGTTATGAATATATGATTCTCATTGTTTTTCCACTGTCACTAGACATGGAAAATGTGAAGATGTGCAGAAGAGAAGAGAAAGTAAGAGTGACAGAGATATAGCAATAGAAACGAATTCAGTCAAAGTAGCTTTTTATTGCAAATTTTATGAAGACTAATGATCACATTTCCAGGAGATGTAAGTCTCCATACATTGAGTGAATAAATGACAGCTTAGTATTTTTGCCTCAGCCATGTAGCATAAAACTGCACACAGATTGACAGATATACAACTTTATTTCAAATGTCTGGGAGTTCTTGTCTATGGGGAGATGTTTACATTATTATCCTAAACCAATTAAGCAAAACAGACTTACAGAAATCTTAAAGTAGTAAACACCTTAGAGTAAAAAATATCTATACTAACATTTCTGTTCATCAGCACTAAAATATATGATTTGAACTATTAGACAAAGACAAGTATTTCTCATCCAGGGTTTGTCCATTCACACTTCTCTTTAAATCACACATTTAGTTACTATCTCTGTATAGATATAGCAGTTTGATAGTACTCAACAGTCAGAATCATTTTTTTCTTGTTAAGGGCAATGCTTTCTATAATATGATGAAATATAGAATTTATATAAAACAACATAAAATAAATATACACACACAAAAGAACTTTTAAGTTTGGGAAATTTTCTAATATTGCATTGAAGAGATTGTGCATTCCTTTGGTTTGTATCTCTGAGCTTTTATCTATCCCAATAAATTTTAAATTTTCAAGTTATCTCATATTTCTTGGAAGTTATGTTCAGGGTATCTTAACATCTTTCTCCACAGTCAACTTTATTTTTAAGATTATATATTTTGTCTTCATTGCCTGAAACTCTGTCTTCCAAGTGGTCTAAAATGCTCATGATGCTTTCCATTGAATTTTTAATTTGGTTTATTGATTCCTTCATTTGGAGGATTTCTGCTTGATTTTTTTTTCAGAATCTCTCTTTTTTGAAATGATCTTTTACTTCCTGTATTTTCTTTCTGATTTTACTTCTTATATTGTCTTTGCTTTGCAGATCAGTTTAACTATATATTTTCTAAATTCCTTCTCTGACATTTCTTCTACTGTGGTGTTGATGGATTCTGTTATTGAAGTACCTTGGTTTGTTTGGGCTATTTGTTCCCCTTGATTTTTCATGTTGTTTATGTATCTACCCATGGGACAATATGGCTCTGAGGCAGCAGAGTTTCTGCCTTGTGAACTTGTAGTGTCCCTGAAGGTTTCCAGTACCTCACTGTTTAAATGGGAGCAAATAATCACAATAACCAATGCAAACAATATATAGCTTTAAACCAGACAGTTCCTATTATGACATATACAATGCTAAATGTCACAGTAAACAGAAATTATATGATCAATTATTGCCCACAGTAAAAACAGTATGTTTGCAAAAGGGTTTACAATTTCAAATAGTAGACTAGAGAGAACAAAAGTGGTGTGGGATATGATGATTATGAGGGAGGAAGAGAGAAGATAGAAGTAAAAATTTAAGAGTGGAAGGGAGGACAATGGAGATTGGCTGTTAGCAGAAGAAAAGAGAGAAAGAAAATAAAAAGAAACAGATAAGTGAGAAAAAATACATATATAAGGTAAAAATTTTTTAAATTAAAAACAAAATTAAAAGAATACAAAACAAAACTGAAATATAGTAATCAAACATCCTAGTCCTCAAAATACTGATCCATGAAAAGTAACTGGTTTCAAAAATGTTATAAATGAGGAAAAAACAACAAATATGAATATGTATAAATGTCCATGAATAACTCAAGGTCACAATTTAACAAAGAAAAAAAGGGAAAAAAAGATCTTGATGAATTAAAAATGGGAGTTCATAATCTGCTTGAATCAAATGTATGAAATATGATATGTCAAGAGCTTTGTAATGTTTTGAACAACTAATAATAAAAAAAAAAAAAAAAATAATGTTGTTAGTATGTAATAAAGATGTATTATTTTAACTATTGAAAAAAAAAAGAAAAATTAACAATTGTGTTTGCTGGAGTTCAAAGATTCTTAGCTTCCCTTCTCAGCAGTGTTAGGTGGGATTGCTGGGGAGAGAGAGGTAATCCCATAGGTGGAACTCCTGAAGGCGGGCTTTAGATTTAGGTGGGTCTCTAGGTTCTTCACTGAATGCCAATTGGTCTGGAGACTTTAAATCATGCACCTCCAGGGATCAGCAATCGTCAATCCATGTTGGAAGACTGCACCCCAGGGATCTCCCCTGGGTTCCACTCATGTGGGTGAGAAGCCAATATTAAGTCCACTACATCACCTGTTGATTCCATGCTTCCTGGTCTTGGGTTCAGTCTCCAAACCCACTCTCTCCCACCTCACCCTTTTGAATTCCTAGCTAGGCATGTTTCTTCTAGTTGGTTCTGAAAGCAGCATGTTTAGAGGGAGAGGGGGAAAGCCAATTGGGTTTCCACAACCAGTTCTCCTCTGTGTAAACCTCTCTCCACATTTGATTTTCTCCTGGTCACTTAGACACACTTTATGTCATGAGTGTGGGTTTTCTAGGCCTGTATTTTGGGACAAACTCGGGTTTTTCAGGAATCAGCTCTCCTGGCTACTGGCCACCACACCATGGCTGCAAAATGGTTCTTTCCTCTGTCCTCTGCATAAAGTCTGGAGAGATGGTGGCTTCTTACCCACACAAGCATACTGTGAAGCACCCCATTCAGTTTAGTTGGGCAGTGTCTTTGATCTCTAAACTTTCTATATCTAGATAAGCCTCAAGTCTACCCCAAATGTGGGCTCCTTTAATTCCTTTATCACTCCACTTTGGTCATGGAGGGACCACTGTGGCTGGTTCTTCCAGCTGTGGTAGTGGCTGTGGAGCTGGGGATTTCTTCCTTATTTTATTTTATACAACCTCTGAGTCCCTGATCTGCCTTGAATGTCCAGCATTAAATTCCAATAAAGCCTCCCCCCACCTTTTTTGTTTTATTTTTTTGTACACCCACCTTGCTAAGAAGCTACCTGTCTGCTTTCTTGGTTTCATGCCTTGGGCAGCCACAAGAGTGGCTTCTCTAGTCTGCCATCTTGAAACCCCCTCCAAAGACAAAATGACTTTAATGTAGACGATTGTAATATAATTCAAGGAGTGGAATCCCAGTGACTCTCATTCAAGTGTAGTTTTTTTCTCAAGTAATCTGCAATACTCAAAAGAATTACAAAATTAATTGGGGTTCTGGGGATTGATTCCAGGTCCTCACACCTGCTAAGCATGAGCTGCATCCCCAGCCCCACAGAAAAAACTTTTAGTTTTTGAAGCATTATTCTTAAAAATAGTTTTTATTGTACATTTAAATTTATAAATGTTTTGGTACTTGAATTTCGATAGTATGCATTTTCTTTCTACCATGGTTCTAATTTTATAATTGCAGCCTTTAATTTTATGAATTTGTAAGGAAGAGGTATTCCAAATAAGAAAAATGATTTTTCAATGTTATTTGCTAGTGTTACCTACTTTTAAAAAATTAAAAAATGTGAGAGAATTTTATACAGTATTCCACATTTGAATTAAAATAATTAATAATCATTAATAAAAATTATAATAAAATAATTGAATATTAATGTAAGGATTCAAGACACCTATCAGTTTGACTTTGAACTATTTCTTAGTTTGTTTTCTTTATTTGTAATATATTAATTATATAATTTTTTAATGTTACTCTAACTTCAAATACATTAGAGATGCTTTTTAATATAATCTATTTTCTCAATTATATTAAACAGAAAAGCCAGTTTTTTTAAAAATGTACAATTTAAAATTTATACAAAGCAGGTTGATTTAATATGAGAATAATTCCGTGTTTTAAGGGTACAAAAATATGACATTAAATTTTACAAATATCAATAATAAGCCAGATTCAGTGAAAACTAGTTGAATTTGCAAGTTAAATTTCAGGACAGATATATTGCCATTCAATATCACCATATTTCTCAGAGTCCTAGATGAGTAAATTTAGGCAGTGAATAAAACTAATCTGTAACATTTTTTCCAGGAAGAGGATTTGTCTGATACTGTCCTGTATATGCATCACTGAACACCTACCTCATTTTAAAATGACAATGTAAAATGTAATTTGTCAATGATTAATTATATATTCTTATTAAATTTTTTTTTTTATTTTAGAAAGGGAATGCAGGATTCCCAAAATGGGAAAATTCTTAATGGCTGATCCCAAGAAAGATAAATATAAAGTTGGAGATTTGTTGAAATTTTCCTGCCGATCAGGACTTACAAGAGTTGGACCAGATTCAGTACAATGCTACCATTTTGGATGGTCCCCGGATATCCCAATATGTAAAGGTGAATATTTATCTTTCTGTTGTAAATATGATGATTAGAATATTGAATATAAACCTTTTTTCTTTCTTCTATTAATTTTTTATTGGCTTCCACTGTATCTGTAATCTAATTAATGAAGTTGTTGATATGTGCTATGTGGCAGAAAGCACAACTAGTTTATTTAAGAATTTAATCACCAATTATTTCTTGAAATATGTATTGGGAGTATTCATACATACAAATATGGTGGCTGAGACTAGAGAGATTTACTTTGTTACTTTCCATTTTTCCTACACTGCTACCATTAATACTGGACATATTATATAGTACAGGACTTCTCTCAAGTTTCATAGAGTATATCTAAACAATATTTAAACAGTTTATAGTTAATTCAATGGAGTACATTAGAAAATCAGTTAAAGATGTTGATCAAATGCTTGTCTCATTGATGATACTTTCTCAAAAAATTATGATAAAATGTTACTATAGAATTAAAAATTAATATAATTTACACAACCACATTTGCTAACAGTTTGTATGTATCTTCAAAATATCTACATCATTGAAAATATTCAAAGCTTTAAAATATTTCCAATGTTACTATAATAGAATTAATCCAACTTGGAAATATGAATATAATGTAAAAATTTATTTTTAATTAAGAATTTTACAATTAATCATATGAAAAAATGATCAATTAAAAAGAATTCTCTCCATTTTTCTGGATTTTTTTACGTGCAAGATAGACTATTTAACCATTAACCATTGTTTCTACTATAGATCAAGTACAGTCATGTGGTCCACCTCCTCCACTATTCAATGGGGAAGTTAAAGAAACAAAGAAAGAAGAATATGGACACAATGTAGTAGTAGAATATAATTGCAATCCTAGATTTTTGATGAAGGGACCTAATAAAATTCAATGTGTTGATGGAACGTGGACAACCTTGCCAAAATGTATTGGTAATATATTAAAAATACTAAATTTAAACTGAAATATTTTTGTATTTATTTAAACATACATACTGTGTCTTCATTATCAACATGTATTTGTGAAATTTACATAGAGGAGGAGAGAACATGTGGAGCTATACCTGAACTTGACCATGGCTTTGCCCAGCCTTCTGACCCTCCTTATCACCATGGGGATTCAGTGGAGTTCAATTGTACAGAAACCTTTACAATGATTGGAGACAGATCAATTACATGTATTAGTGGAATGTGGACCCAACTTCCTCTGTGTGTTGGTAAGACTGCCCTCCTCAAATTCACACTTAATGAAGTTTAAGTTTTATGGAAAAGATATTTGCAATCTATTCATAAAATTAGAGATATTCTTGAAAAAAGTCTAGTCTTAACTATAATGAATTTTATTGCTCAGCATTTAATATGAGTTTCCAGAAGAAATAAATAAAAGTAGTGATAGAATTTATTAATGTTTCTATCCCTATTAATATTATTTACCTTATAAGTGTAAAGCTAGATTTTACTTAATCACATGATTAAAATGTGAATATTCCTTTCCAAAAAATATAAGTATTTTACATAGATATTGTTGTTGTTCTATATGGCACTCTGTCTTTCAAGCCCTGGAAAACAAATAAAGTCCACAAAATACCCACTTGTTACTAGCTTTTCCTATAAGAATCTTTCTCTGTCAGAGATTCTGACAAGGATAAATTCTCAGTTTCAAGTTAACAAGCTGAAGTTCATGAGATGCAGCACAGGTGTTAGTAGTAACTTAGCAACATTACATATCTGGTGTTGGGCCAGGAATCAAATATCACTGATTGATTTCACACTTTCCCTGTTGGTGATCAAGCCTTTGATGACCAAAGGAAAGATTCTTCACTTTTCTCTTAGACTGAGTTTTTTCCTAGATTTCCCTGGGTCCTTCATTTTAAGTCTGTCCTGGGTATCCAGTCTTATTTATTCATTGGATTTCTAGACATAATTAATCTCAGAACAGAGTAGAGTTCCTCCAGAACAGGAATTACCTTTGTTTTGTTCTCATGACATTAGGATGGATTGACATACAGAAGCATTTATTAAGTTTTTGTCAAATGAAACAATAAATTATGTTGATTTTTAACATTTTCTGCTAAACACATTTCTGTGAATAAAGTGTCTTCAATCCTTTTGGACCTCACCTTATCCTTGTCCTTTTTCATACACAAATGGTTTTATCTGATTTCATATGGGAGGAAAACTAATATTAGGCATGCAGAAACTCTCAACTTTTCATTTTAATTAAACTCAAAGTTGTGCTACAATTATTATTTCTTCTGATCTCAGAGTTTTTCATCCTGTGAGTCATCTTCTGCTTACTGCCTATAGTCTGCTTCATATAAGTCCTTCCAGCTCTCATAGTTTGGTCTATAATTCTACCCTTTCAATATTCATTTTGTACTTTCCACCACTCTAGCTTTTCATGCTTCTCAATATATTTATTTACTCCCAAAACCAAAGAAATCCTTTCAGAAACCGATCAAATCCAGGGCACAAACAGTTTCCCTTGACCAAAGATGTTCCTTTAGTTTCTACCTCTTGTTTTTCCTTTCTCAACACTGTGGACCAGCCCCAAGGATGAGACTAATTCTCAAGTACCTCATGTGCTTTTAAATTTCCCATTTCATTGTTTTGTTTTAAAGATTGGTTTACAAACTTACTGTGCTTTGGTAGTTACTGATTTTTCTTTGCTCTGTTTATCCTCACTTGACTCTGCTTTTCAAATTGTTAATAACAAATATTTACAGAGACCAATACAGACATTTTATCATTTTCAAAAAGAACTCTCATCTTCCCTGAGTTATTGAAATATATGGTACATTGAAAGCTTCTGTAGTACTTATTGAACTCATAACAGAGTCAGCAAAATTTTGTTGTTATGGTATTATAATATTATTTGATTATAGTATGATCTGGTATACATAATAGTTTCTTAAAGACTCTAAGAATGGAAAAAGAGAGATTATGATTTTAAAGCACCTGATTTCTTTTTTACTTTTTCTTTTTATGATGTAGGCATTGAACTTAGAGCCTGGAAATGACAGGCAAGCCTCTACCACCAAGCTACACTTCTAATGAAAGCACACAATTTCTTATTCCAAGTATTTCCTCTCTCTCTCGGATCATATAACAAATCTGCTTAACTATTCATGTCCTATAAAATATATTTTAGATAGATTTTATTATATTATGTTACTACTCTCAAAAATATGTTTAAATGAATAACTTGTTATATTACATTTCCATAGATGATGTTTTTATTTTAATATTTAAGGATTCTAGATTATAGATAATATAGTGGTGGTTGCAATTAGGAAAACAAATGAATATGAATCTTTTGCACAGGTTTCAAATATGGGACCAAATCTAGTGTTTTTAAAATTTTTTCCAAATTTAGTTCTTTGATAACTATTTAGTATGCAAATCTTCTGAGAAAATGAGTCTCTTGTGCTCTTTCAGTTACCAAAGTACAAAATATCTTTATGACAGGTATTCTCTATAATAGTTCAAAGATAGGACATAAATGCCATCTCATGCAGTGTGACCAGGAATAATTTGGTTGATAGAATTTAAAGGCACAAATCAAAATTTCATTTGACATTGACTGTACAGCTACTTTATATTGACTTGATTCTTATAATTGGTCTTTTCATGGAAATATTTTCATTTTATAGCAACAGATCAACTTGAGAAGTGTCAAGCACCAAGACTAACTGCAAATGAAGCAAATCAATCAGATAAAAATGAATATAATCATAATTTTAACTTCAGTTACCCATGTAGGGGAAAGTTGGAGCAGAAACATTCAATCTGTGTCAATGGACGATGGGACCCTGAACCAACCTGCACAAGTACGTTCTTGTGTACAATGTTTTCTAAAATTCATTATATTTTTCCTCACTTATAGAAGTAGTATTTTGTGTTTTTTAAAAATTTAGCTATGTGTTGATATAATTTCTTTTGAAGTTGGAAGGTAATTTTTGTCTCTATCTGCCTTGAAAATTCTGGGTTGTACTGACACTTGCAATTCCAATTGAATAGCAAAGAGCATTCTAGTCTTTCAGTTTTTTATATCTTTTTCTCTATGATTATAAGGACTAGCTTCAATAGTTTTGAAATTCTGCCATACTAATATATAGGAAGTATGGCCATACCAATTTAAAAAAGAAATGTAAGGCATATATTTTAACTTGATAATTTTCTTTTTCTATTTTATTTTGGTAATATTTATTTATTTATTTATTTATGTTTGCATTACAATTCTTAATACACAATTATATCATAATTTATCGTATCTCTGATTATATATAATATATGTTGAGATAATTTTTTTAAAAGGAAACAATTTACATGCAGTGAAGAACACATGTTCTTTTACATTTTCTTCCTGAAGCTTTATAGCTTTATAGTACTAGAATTTAGTTTTATCACCTTATATTAATTTTGAGTACAAGATTAAGTAGCAGTTGTTTTTTTTCTCTGTATGGATAGCCAGTTGTTCAAGCAATATGTATGAAAAAGAATCCATTACTATGAAAGTATCTGATTTATTTCAGCACTCTTCATTCAATATTTTACCATAAGTGTCATGTTATTTTGGGATTTACATAGGTGCTGTTTATCAAATTGAGGGGGTTTCTTTCTGTTCCTAGTTAGCTGCGAAATTTTGATCATTGGGGGGTGTTGAATAAATGCTAAATACATTTTCTTTATTGATAATACAGTGAATTTTACATGTTTGTGTGCACACATACATATAAAAATCTTAAATCTTTCATTCTTTTTAAAAAACATTTATGCTTTTAGTTGTAGATGGATACATATTTTATTTTTATATGGTGCTGAGGATTGAACCCAGTGCCTCACGTATGCTAGGCGAGTGCTCTGCCTCTGAGCCACAACTGCAGCCCTTAAATCTTTCATTCTTGAGGAAAAACTCTACTCGTACATGATGTGATGTAATTCTCAGTTCTACTGTGCTGAATTGTATGTTTGGGCAAGTTATATTTTCATTTCCATGTGTCTCAAGATACTATCTAAATTTTCTTTTGATTTCTTCTTTGGCTTATTGGTTATTTTTATGTTTTAGATAAGTTGTCCCAAAAAAACCTCATGTGTGTGAAATGCAGGAATGTTCAGAGGTGATATGATTAGGTAATGAGAGCTGTAATCTAATCAGTGGATTAATCCATTTGATGGATTATTAATATGAAAAAACTACTGACTAAAAGTACTGTACTATACTTCCAGCTTAAAAAGAATTTATATAGGCATGTGACTAAAAACAGGTAAGATATGACTGGAGGAGGCACATCACTGGGGGCATGTCTTTGAGCATTTGAAGTATATTCCATCGCATCATGACTTTGAGACAATTGACACAAAATTTCAGAAAATTCAGAGCATTTGACACAAGCTCCACTCTTCCTTTCTTTGCCCAATAAAAGTCTGGAAACTGGACTTTATTATCAGTTGTGTAGCTCTGTGCTGGGGGAGAGGATATGGAAAGACATGAATTTTCCTACTGGCTTTGATGCATTTGTTTAGGGCTCACCTGGCATTAAGAGCCTTTCAACCACTTTGTAGATTTCTCTCAAAGAGAATTGGTTCATGTATTGTTGACCAGTGTCTATGGGGAAAAGGAGGATTGAGGATTCCTGATCTGTCACTCCTTTGTTACATTCTTGATATGTTGTCCTCTATCGTGATTCTTTATCATTTTTCTGTTAGTCAGCTTTTCATTGCTGTGATGAAAATACCTGAGAACAGCTTAGGGAAGGAAAAGTTTATTTGGGGCTCACAGTTTCAGAGGTTCAGTTCATGGTTGGCCAAATCCATTGCTCTGAGCCTGAGATGAGGCAGGGTATCATATCAGAGGAGAATTGCTTAAATCATGATAGCTTGGAAGCAAAGAGTGGGGAGCCACAGGGATGGTGAACATCCTTTTAGGGCATATTCCTAGTGACACACCTCCCCCACCTTTCTACAGTTACCATTTAGTCCACTCAAACTGGAATGGTTTGATTAGGATAGAGCTGTCACATATCATTTCACCTCTGAACATTTCTGCATCAACATAGGAAGTTTGGGGCCAAATCATAACAGTTTTTTTTTCAATTTTATTAATAATTTTAGTAACCAACTTTAACACCCTATTTTATCCGTTTTCTCTCATTCAGATTTAGATTTTTAAAGTTTCAAATTTAAGCTTTGCTAACTTTCTCTCTTCTCTCTTTTTAATTTTGTCAATTTTCTGTTTATTGTTTTCTTCCTTCTAAAGACTTTGAGTTTAATTTTATTATTACCATTCACCTTTATTTTATTCATTTTTTTCTGTGCATGGTGTTGGGGATATAATCCAGGGCCTTGCACCTCCATCACTAGGCAAGCATTTTATGACTGAGCTAAATTCATAGACCACTTAAATTCATAGACCATTTTAAGTTAGTAATTAATGTGTGAATTTCAATCATCATACATTTGAAATAAAAACTTCAAATTTCCACTTTTTAAAGACCTGCCTTAGCTGTGTCCCACAGTTAGACATATAAATATGTATATGAATATCTAACTATGTATTTTATTTTATTTAAAATGTATTTATTTATAAACTCAAATTATGTATATATATTATATATATTGATTTGTATTCCCTTTGAAATATATTCTGATTTTCCTTGTGATTTGTCCTTTAGATCAACAATTATTATTTTGAAGTGTGCTCTTTCATTTCCAAATATTTATTTTCTGTAGATAACTTATTCTTATCAGACTGTGTAGTTATTTAATTCTGTTCTCAGGAAACTATGCAATATTTCAATACTATGATTTTTTTAAAAAAAATTCGACTGTATCTCTATTTTATTTATAGCTCCATTTTCACATAAAAATATGCATATATGGGACTGGGGTTGTGGCTCAGCAGTAGAGCACTTGTGTGTGAGGCCCTGGGTTCGATGCTCAGCATCACATAAAAAAAAAATAAATAAAATAAAGATATTGTGTTCAACTACAACTAAAAAATAAATATTTTTTAAAATATGCATATATTCTAGTTGTAATATAAGGTTAAAGTGAATAGTGGTTTTCAAATTTATCCATATTGTTTCAAAACTTTACCTATTTTTTCAGTAAGTCATAGCATGAATGGTGTTAATATTGATATGTAGGATTAGGGATTTGCCTTTTTCTTCTTTATTTCTGTCTATATTTTAGGTATTTTGATATTTTTAGACATATATTCAACATTTGTTTGGACTTGTGAAGTAACCCTTTTATAGTTATAAAATATTTATTTCCAAGTTTTTAGACACTTATCCTAAGGTATACACTATCTACTTTTAAGGTAGCCAGGTCATTAAAAAACTAATCATATCTGTGTGATAAAGGAAATCTAGATGAATTTTAAATAATCAACTTCCTAAAGTATTTTCTCTAAACTAAAAGTAAAAATTAAAGTAATGAAAGTGCTAACTAGATATCTTGAATGCTCATCTTGCAAATTTGGAAAATTGGAAAACAAACAACTTCATTATCAATTATTTACTACCAAAAATTACTCTAAATTAAATGACAGTAATTGTAGTATAAACTGAAATCTATGGAACAGATTTAATACAGATATACTTATAGCATTAAAACATACATTAGAAAACAAAGAACAAAATAAAGGCAATATATAAAACAATCTAGAAGCCAAAAAAGAACATACTTAAGGAAAATAGGAAGAATAATTAAACATTATTAATAATTGAGGAAAATAAATTTATGAAAATATATAATGAAAACATTGAGAAATATGTCAAAATATTTAAGAATAGAAATTAGAAAACATTATTGATAAAATGTGATTATATTGCCTTAAACAAAAACAGAAACCTTGGAGTAAATAATAATCATGAATCAAGTTTATTCAGTAAACTATCTCCAGGAGCTATTAACAGCATAACACACATTTGAAAAGATTTACAGTATTTCCTAGTGTACACTTGCCTAAGGCTTTTAATGAACTAAAAAATACAGTAAAATAGGAGAAAGCAAGCTCAAGAAATCAGAAGTCCAATTGCTTTCAGATTCATCCAGAGCCCTCCCCCAGTCAAAAGGGACATAGTTCATCTTCACATTATAAACCATCAAGATACATCTGAGGAATTTAGCTTTATGGGAACTGAGATATAAGTTTGCAAAGGTGTATTTTATACCCTACTAATTGTGTAACTACAGTTAAGCTGTGTAGTCATTAAACTGGATATATACCCTCAATTTATATACCCCTAGGCAATGTGAGTGTGCTTCTAAATGGTAAGTTCAGGAAGGTTGAAACTTCAAATGGCACACTGTAAATTATTTGTAATTATGGTTAATGATCTAGAAGCAATACAAATTGTTTGTTAACTGACTGCAAATTTTTACTCTTGTTAATCAGCTTCTGTTGGTAGATTTCAAAAGGGTTTTATTATAGTCCCAATACATTTGTTCATGTATATTTCTAAAATCACCTTCATTGCATACTTTATTTAATACTTGTGATTAAAAATGTATTAATCAGTTAAGATTATCTAAAGATTACAAATAATAAGTTTCTTGTAAATAAATAAGTTTGCTTAAAAAAGAAGAAATCGGAGGACCATCAAAATAGGTAATATTAAACTGCCATCCAAATTGAAAAGTATAACATATATAAATATGGAACATAATTACATCATCATTTTGTGATACATAGTTATTGAATTTTCTATTTTTTGTAAAGTATTTTAATATATGTAAATTACTATTTTTTATTCAAGAAATCTAATTTTAATATTTTCTAGAAGTGGAGATAAACTTCTGCCCACCTCCACCTCAGATTCCCAATGCTGAAGATATGAAAACCACAGTGAAATATCAGGATGGAGAAAAAGTATCTGTTCTTTGCAAAGAAAATTATCTGATTAAGGAAGCCGAAGAAATTGTGTGCAAAAATGGAAGATGGCAGTCAATACCACGCTGTGTTGGTCAGTACTGTGCAATTTGCTTTATAACATGCTTTCAGTTGAAGTTAATAATCCCCTCTGCTTTATGTAAATGAAAAAGATGAGGACCTTTTCTATTTCTCTATCTATTACACTTGATCCTAAAACTGTAAGTTATGATCTAGGTTCATAAACCAGTCACCATCTTTCATTTCTGTCAACAAAATTGGACAACACTTTGGGATATTATGTAACTAGCAGATAAATTCCTATTTATGAATATTTTTCATGTAATATAAGAGACACAAATCAAGGGAGATATTGGGCAAGAGGATAGCATAGATGTTTTGATGACAGGCTTACATAGTATTTGATTTTAGTTTTAATTTAAACATTTTATTTATCTTTGACCCTTTGATTTCTGTTTTTCATACAGAAAAACTTTCATGTTCTCAACCACCTGACATAGACCATGGAAGAATTAGTCCATCTAGATCTTCAGAAGAAAGGAAAGAAGCAATTGAATCCAGACAGTATGCACATGGCACTAAACTGAATTATAGTTGTGAAGATGGTTTCACAACCTCTGAGGAAGATGAGATAACATGCTACATGGGCAAATGGAGTCCTCCACCTCAGTGTGTAGGTGAGGACTGCATGAAAACTCGAATTCTGATTTGAGAATACAAATACTTAAATAATTGAGAGTACAAATAATTGAATATAATATGCTTTTGTCAAAGTCAGGGTATAGAATAATATAGATTATCATATGTATTTAATCATTTAAATACTTTACCATTAAAATACTATTGCATTATTGAATCAATCCTATTTTTATTACTTTTATTGGTTCATTATAGAGTCAGTTTTTAATTTGGCATTTCTTTTTAAAAGAATATAACATGTAGTGAATTTAAATTTATGTAACTTGTAGTGTTTGCTTTGCAAACAAGATTTTAAATATTTTAAAAATATTTTTCTTACAGTGTTCCTTCTGATGTCTTACAATGCTTGGTAAATCCATCTCATCAATTTATTCAATGTTATTAATTCTGAGTATGTTTCTGTTTTTCACTCATGGTTGATTAGAGAAGCTCTGGTGATCTCTTAAAAGCATCAACATTTTTTATTTCAATTTCTTGCTCATGTTTTTACAGTATGAGAGGTGGACATACATGAGAAAGGTGGACTTAAGAAGCCTTTATGCACATTCTCTGTGACTTTATAATAGCTTATTTATTATTATTTCTTTTCAAAAACTGTGAAATATCAAAATTGACCTATAAAATTGAATTTCTGAGTTGTAAAACATGGATTCATTCTTTCATTATTTTATTTTTTAGGACTTCCTTGTGAACCTCCACCTTCCATTCCTAATGGTGTTGTGTCTCATGAGTTAGACAGTTACCCATATGGACAAGAAGTTATTTACAATTGTTCTGAAGATTTTGGGATTGATGGACCTGCATTTATAAAATGTTTAGGAGGAAAATGGTCTTCCCCACCAGAATGCATAAGTACAGTGTATTTAATTTTATAATATGTGTGATAGATTCCCTCATTCAAAGTATAAGTGGTACAAATAAAAAAGTAAGCTGTTATTCTAGAATTTTACAAGGTACCTGAAGTTTCTTGAGTCTGGCAGAGAATTATAACCTAGTAATTAAAAAATGTTTGACAGTAAGAGCCAAATTGTTTCATTGTCACATCATTTTGTGTGAACATTTAGCATCCTCTAATGTACATTCTCAGAATTCTTATCTCTCTCTGTTCCTAGAAAAACTGGCCCCTACTCATCCATCTCATGCTCAGTTCATCACCAATCTCACTACAAAATACATATTTCATAAAACTTTGAAATAATTATTGTAAGTAATTCACATTTGCAGAAGCCAAAAGTAGAAATACATAAATTTACATGTGGCAAGTGTGGGCAAAAAAATAATTTGAATGTAAAAATCTGATCTAAAGCATTAGAACTACTAATATTTCTTCAAGCATCATTCCTATCTTATATGTTTGATAAATTTAGAACAGTTCAATTGAAGTCAAAACATCATATTTTGTCAAGGTGTAAGAAGTATATTATTCATTATTCATTGGTTCTATAGGTAGCTAAGTATTATTTTAGAATATTACTATTAAATATTACATATTTTTTAATTTAGTGAACAAATACATGTTTTTTTCTTTCAGGAACAGATTGTTTTAATTTACCCAACTTTGATGATGCCACGCTTTTAGGAGAAAGGAAAGAATCATATAAGTCAGGAGATCAAGTGACTTACAGATGTCCAGAATTTTACCAAGTGGAAGGGTCCAATACTATAACATGTATTAATGGCAAATGGATAGGAAAGCCAATGTGCAAAGGTACGTTGATGGCATTATAAATTTATGTATAGTGTCTTATGAAATATTAAATTTTCTATACCATTCTTAAAAATGAGTATAGGTTAATTTTCAGGCCAAGACAAAGTAAGTTTAAGATTAGAAATAATCTAATTATTTAGGTTGGAATTAAATATATAGTGGTTAATCTCACAGTTCAATGTATACCAAAGAGTTCTCAGAGTGTGGTCCCTAGACCAGCAGCATCAAATTTTGAACAGATTTTTATGAATTCAAATGAAAATTCCTGAGGTCATCTTAGGCCTACTGGAAAAAATAATCTTGAGATATGACTTGAAATTATTCATCAAGTTCCCCAAAGGATTTTACATACTCCTCAATTTGGGAACCATTGCTATAGTCTGTTATTACTAACCATGCACCTAAAACTCTCTGAGGAATTACACATAGTTTATCATAGTATCCAAAAGCACTTATAAATAAATTTTAAAAGCTATGTTTCTATAAATATAGTTGTACTTTTCTGTTACTTTCCCACATCTTTAGTTTTTTAATTGATAATCTTCCTCTTTTTTAAAGATTTACTTAACTATTTTTTTTTGCTTTTATTGGTGCATTATAGTTGTACATAACATCTTTAAGCTGTGTTTTAAGAATAACAAATTATTCTTCAAACTATGTTTTTAATTCTTGACTTATTCTCTAAAGAGATGCATCTTTCAGTTTTTATTTTAAGAGGCTAAAATGTTAATTAAAGAGCAAGATAATTGTATACCAAAGAGTGATGCTATATAATCTTGTTACTCTTATTTTTTGTTGAATTTTAAAATTCATGTTGCACTTATGGACTTTGTAATATTTGTTGTACTCAACTCAAGGGGAAATATTTCATTCTCAGTGGCTTTTAAGGGGATAAAATATCTATCAGTGTTCTAGTGAAGGATAGCGAAGAGATTTAAAGGCATGAAAGGTTAGCTCTGACAAAAAAATATTGCTATATCTTCTTTTCCTTGTATTACATGTGAATTTATTAAAATCAGAAAAGTTCTTCATGACAAAGTATCTATTAATCTTCAATCCTATTTAAAATGTATTCAGAATCTTATTCATTGTTTAGCTACTCAAAATGAACACTAGGTGGAGATACTTTCTTTTCTTTCTATTCAGATATTTCCTGTGTGAATCCACCCAAAGTGGAAAATGCTAATATAATATCAAACCAGATGCTTAAGTATCCATCTGGTGAGAGAGTAAGTTATGAATGTATCAAACCTTTTGAAATATTTGGGGAAGTAGAAGTGATGTGTCTAAATGGAACTTGGACAGAGCCACCTCAGTGCAAAGGTAGAAGATCATATTTTCTAATTTTTCTTTGCTTGAGGACATAATGTGAGTAAAATATGTTGATAAAAATAAAGTCAAGTCATTCTTAGGGATTATATTTTTTCAAATGCAAATAATATGATATTGCTAAAGATTTATTTTCTGGCAAAATGAACTAAGAAATATGGTGTATTTTTTTCAAGACACATTTAACCAGATTAATAGAACAGTTACAATCTGAGAAAATTCCTCATCTTAAACGTTAAGACACTCAGTACATTTTGACAACTCCAAGAGATATCTACTTTGAGAAACAGAAAATAGGTCATTGAAGACTGATCATAGAATATAAATATACATTTGGGCATCTTCAGTATATAGAGTATATTTGAAAATATGTGACTGAGGCCAGCCAGGGAATCACTATATTTATAAAAATAAGTTTGGATATTAGGTCATCAGCATTCTAATATTCAGAATTCAGGAAATGAATAATGGAGATATTATATCATCCATTTCTATTTTTAAAAATTAATTTTTCCTAATTTATTTTCTCTCACTTTACTTTGATTCTACCTTTGGCTAATGGTGAAGTCAGTTTTATGTAAACCACAGAATTAGGTCTCCTTTACATATCTATCTTGCCCTACTTGCTCTTTCCTCTAGTATATTTAGATCATTTATATTTAAAATAAATATTGGGCTTTTTGTTTCTTGTTTTATTTGTTTATTTTCTCTATTTCTCATTCTTGTTTCTGATCTCTTCCATTATTTTCAGGGAACAGTTTAAAAGAATTTCATTTTGATTTATCTTCCTGGTTTTGAGTGTATCTCTATGATAGCTTATCCCACTACCTTTCTTTTTAAAAATGTTGCTTTAGGAATTACAATATATACATAATATATTTGCAACTTACCACTCTACTAGTAATGGCATTTCATTTTCGATCAAAACATGAGAAGCTTGCTTCCATTTAAATCCATTTACCCTTTAGTATTTCCTGTTCATGCAGTGAACATTGTTACCAAATGATATAATTTTCTTTCAAACATCAAACATAAATAAACATAAATGAACAAACTGAGGAGGAAAAAGTCTATTATATTATATATTCTTCCTTTTAGCAATTACAGGGGCGAGAAAATGATACTTAATTGCTAAAAGGAAGAATATATAATATAATAGACTTTTTCCTCCTTAGTTTGTTCATTTGTTTGATAACTCAATTATCCTTTCTTCCTTCTTTCTCCAACATTTTCTTTTCCTCTAAAGGTCTCTGAAGTTTGATTCATTGATTGATTTTTTCAGTCTATTTTCACACTGGGTAATTTATGTTGTTATATCTTGAAGTGCATGGATTTATCCTTCTGTCATCCTCAAACTGTTCAGTCTGTACAGTGAGACATTTTGTTTTGTTTTTAATTTGTTATATTTATCTGTTCTAAACCCTACTGAGCTTTTAAGAAACATTGACTATCAATATCTTTATCACATCAGTATTCTCTTTTATTATCTTTTTTGTTTGTTAATGTTTCTGATCCTTAAATTGATGAGTAATTTTTAATTTTACACTTGATATTTTAGGTATTACATTTGAGACTCCCCCATTTTATTTAAATTTCCTGTTCAGTAGTTCTCCATTACAGCCATGCTGGATTTAAGTCCAGGTTTCTCATTCAGCCTCTACAGGCATACAGTATCTGTTCTGCCACCCCTATATGTGGGTGGTCTCTGGTCATCAGTGCCTTATGATGTTTTTATGATTTTCTCTAGATTAGGTCATGTATTGTTTTAAAGATCTCTTAGACTAGCAAGGCCGCTCCCTTCCTTGTCCTTAGGTTAAAGGGATGAGACTCTGCATGAGCTTTTCCTTATTTATCTCTACCTGATATCATTTCTGAGATTACCAACCTTCTCCAGTGCTCCATCTAGAACACACAAGAGCCCAAAAGTGACCTCATATAACAACCTATTTGCCATTCCTTGAGTCCTGAAGTTCCTAGCCAGAGTGAATTCTCTGTACCTTCTAGAGTCTTCTTATATTGGCATTTAAAATTTATTATGTCCAAGATTATAAATAATGCTTAGCAAAAGGGGAAGGGAGGGGTCTTGGGGATAGGAAAGACAGTGGAAAGAGATGGACATCATTACCCTAAGTACATGTATGAAGACAAGAATGGTGTGACTCTACTTTGTATATAGAGATATGAAAAATTATTCTCTATATGTGTCATATGAATTGTAATGTATTCTGCTGTCATATATAACAAATCAATATTTTTAAAAAACTCCAACATACAAAACCTGAAAAAAAGGAATAGGTGACAATGATTTTTACTCATCTTGTCCAGATTAGGAAGACAATATTTCCCTATTATTTTCTACAAATTTACTTCCTTTGAACTTTTTTCAAGGAGTCTTTATTTCTTTTGGAATAAAAAGGAAAATTAAAAAGAAGTCAGAAGGGACACAATAAATACTGTGTAATGTCCTATATAATAAGAAACTTTCTTAGTTTGTCCTCACTATCTACCTGTTCAGCATTTATATATTGACACATTTTTTAGTATTGAATCACTATAAAGCAGACACATTTGTTGATGGTTTATATGCGCCTTCAGTGAGATGAAAAGAAGAGCTTAAAATGTAACTCTCATTTTCTATGATTAAGATTTCTGTGAGCAATCATTTGTTACCAGAAATCATGAAATCTTGATGCTATCTAGAGTGATGTTTGTGCTGGCTTTAATTTTATCCTGTATTTTGATTTGTTCTCTCATAAATGAAATGATATTTTTCCAAATTCCACAGGAAAATGTGGGCCTCCTTCACCTATTGACAATGGAGACCTCACTTCATTCCCATTACCAGTATATCCTACGGGCTCATCAGTTGAATATCAGTGCCAATCCTTATATCAACTTGAGGGTAGCAAGACAGTAATATGTAGAAATGGAAAGTGGTCAAACCCGCCAAAATGTTTATGTAAGTACTTCAGTAATCTCATGGGACCTGGGAAAATCAGCGCCTTGAGTATGATACTTTTCTGTGTAAAATAGCAATAATTCACATATTAAAAAATAAATATTCTGTGGAATGCTTCTCTACCAAATATTCATGTGTGAGGAAATAAAGATTAATAAGTTACTTTTATTTTAAAATAATTAATAAATACAATTATATATATATTTAAATTTTTTATTAGCATGTAATAGTTGCCCTTATTAATGGGAGTCAGTGTGATATTTCTATATATGCATACACTCAGCATGATCATATCCAACCTCTATTTACCCACCCTATATCCCTTCTCAACCTCTATTGGTCACTATTCTACATTCAGGTCACCCTTTTTAATATTCCAGATATGAGAGAGAATATATGGGTCTTATCTTTCTGTGTCTGGCCTATTTTGCTTAACATAATGTCCTCCAGTTCTATCCATTTTGCTGTAAATGTCAAGAGCCAATTCTTCTTTGTAGCAGAATAATATTCCCTTGTGTAAATATACTACATTGTCTTTATCTCCTCATCTATTGATAAACACATGTTCTCATTCAGTATCTTAGCTACTGTGAATAACACTGCATGGGCATGCAGATATCCCTTTGGTATGCTGATTTCTTTTCCTGTGGATATGTACCCAGAAGGAGGATAGCTGGGTCATAGAGCATATCTAATTTAAGTTTTTTGAGAAAACTTCTGCTCTCTATAATGATCGTACCAATTTAAATTCCCACCAAGAGAGTGTAAGTGTTCTTTTTCTCTCACATCATCACAAACATTTATTAATTTTAGGGCTTATTGTTAATAATAGACCTTCTAACTGGAGCAATATGGTATCTCATTGTAGTTTTCATCTTGATTTCCCTGATGGCTAATGATATTGAGTGGGTTTTTTTTTTTCATGTATTTTTGACTGTTTGTACTTCTTTGAGATATGTCTATTCACAAATCATTTGTCCAGTGTTTAATTGGATTACTTGTTTTTAGTTTTTTTGAGGTCATTATACATTCTAGGTATTAACCCTTTGTGAGACGCATAGCTGGCAAGTCTTTTTCCCATTCCATGGCTCGTCTCATTCTGTTGACTGTTTCTTTAGCTGTGCAGAAGGTTTTTCAATTTAATATATCAACTTTGTCAATTTTTGCTTTTGTTTCTTGTGTTTTTGTGGTTCTATCCAGAAAATTGTTGCTTGAACCAGTTTCTTATTTCTCCATATTTTCTCCTAGTAGTTTTAGAGTTTTCAGGTTTTACATTTAAGCCTGTGTGCATTTTGAATTTAATTTTGTACATGGAAAGAGCAATCAAGATTCAATCATCTGTATGTGGATATCCATTTTTAGCATCATCTATTGAAGAGGTGGTCCTTTATCCAATGTTTTCTTTTTGGAAACTTTTTTGGAAACTTTGTTAAGAATCAGCAGATATAGATGCATGGATATATCTATATCTATCTATCTATAAATACACATATATATGTATACCACACATACAGAGAGAGAGAGAGAGAGAGAGAGAGAGAAGGAGAGTGTGTCTCTATTCTGTAGCATTGGTCATTGTATCTATTCTTATGCAAATACTATGCTGTTTTGGTTGCTATGGTACTGTAGTATGTCTTGAAATAAGTTATTGTGATGCTTACAGCCTTTGTGTATTTATTTTTTTCTCAAGATTTCATTAGCTCTTCAGGGTCTTTCGTGCTTCCATATGAATTTTAGAATTTTCTTCTCTAGTTCTGTGAGGAATATCTTTCATATTTTAATGGGAATGGCTTTTAATCTGTAAATTGCTTAAGGTATTATTGCTGAAGGAATATATGCTTAAGGTATTATTACCAGCACTAATTCTTCCGATCCATGAGCATGGAAAGTTTCTTATTTATTTTGTATCTTCTTCAATTTCCTTAATCAGTGTGTGGTAGATGTCTTTTGTTCTTTGCTGTTTTGTTTGCTGTTGTAAAGATTAGTGAATGAGATTGTTTTTACTATTTGGTTCTCAGCACATTCATTATTGGTGTATAAAAATCTCACTGATTTTTGTATATTGATTTGTATCTTGCTACCTTAATGACTTTATCCATTCTAATAGTCTTTTGGTGGAATCTTTGGGTTTTATTATATATATATATATATATATAAACATATCATCTGCAGACACAAATAATTTGACTTCTCTCCTTTCAATTTGTATGCCCTTTATTTCTCTTATTTCGCTATTCTGACTAAAATTTCTGGTACTTTACTGAATAAGAGCAGGGAGAATAGATACCCTTGTTCCTGATATTAGAGGAAATGTTTTCAACTTTTCTCATTTCCAGTATATTGCCTATGGCTATGTCTTGTATGGTCTTTATGATGCTGAGGTATGATCTTCCCAAACCTTATTTGCTCAGGACTTTTATCAGGAAGTGATATTGAAATTATTCAAATGCATTTTCTATATCTATTAATCACATGATTTTTATCCTTCATTCTGTTAATGGGATGTATTATGTTTATTGATCTGAATATGTTGAACCATCCTTGCATCTCTGGGATGGAACCAATTTGATTATGGTGAATAGTTTTTATGATTCTCTGTTGAATCACATTCAGATTTACTCATATTTTATTGAGAAATTGTACATCCATGTCCATCAGGTTATTAGTCTACAGTTTCTTTTATCTTGTGTTCTTGTTGCTATGGTACCAGGGTAATGCTAGCCTCAAGGAATGGGCTGGGAATGATTCTCTCTCTTTCAAATCTTCACAACAAATTTAAAAGAAATTGAATTAGTTCTTCTTTAAAGATTTCAAAAAATTAATCAGTAAAGGCATCTAGTCATGGGCTTTCCTCAACTTTTTATTACTGATTCAATCTCATTACTCATTATTGATCTCTTCTGGTTTATATGTTTTCATGGTTTAATTTTGGCAGAATCTATGTGTCTAAAAATTTATAAATTCCTTCTAGGTTCTCTAATTTGTTGGCATACATTTTCTCATAATAATCCCTAATGACTCTTTGTATTTCTGAGGTATTGGTTGTAATGTCTTTTTTTTTCCATCTCTTATTTTGTTTGAGTCATCTCTTTTTCTTGGTTAGTCTTATTAAAGGTATGTTCATTGTTCTTACCTTTTACGATAACCAACTTTTTGTTTCTGAAAGAATGAACAAGGCTTGTCGTCAGAGAAAATGCCCGTTTATTGAGGAACAGCTCTGCATATTTATAGAGCCGGGGGTGGTTTGACAATTATGACAGTTTAAAGGTTGAAGGGTTTGACAGTTGGCATGGGGTGCTTTCTGATTGGTGGGTAAGGATCATGTGGGTCAGCAGGGCTAGTCTGATTGGTGGGTAAGGATCATGTGAGCCAGCAGGCTAGTCTGATTGGTGGGTAAGGATCATGTGAGCCAGCAGGGCTAGTCTAATTGGTGGGTAAGGATCATGTGAGCCAGCAGGGCTAAGTCTGATTGGTGGGTAAGGATCATGTGAGCCAGCACGGCTCACCATTGTACGGCTCTTCTCAGGGGATGGGGAAGTTAGTCTTTTGAGCCGGGGCGACTCCCAGCAGTTTCATTAGTCTTTTATACTGCTTATGTATGTGACACCCTCTCTATCTTATACATTATATAACTGAAAATTTGTAGCATTTGACCAATATTTCTTTTCTTTCTTTTTTTTTTTTTTTGTGAGGCTGGAGATGGAACACAGGGCTTGTGCATGTAAGGCAAGAACTCTACCAACAGAGCTATATCCCTAGGCTTTTGACCAATATTTTAATTAAAGAAAAACCAGCCAGTCATGATAGTGCACTCTTGTAATCCCAGAAACATGGGATCCTGAGGCAGGATGATCACTATTTTAAGGCAAGTCTCAATAATTTAATGAGACCTTGTCTAACAATAATAATAAAAGAAAGGAATGTGGATGTAGTTCAGGGATAAAGTGCCCCTGGTTTCAATCTCCAGTCCAAAAAAGAAAAACAAGATCAGCCATGATACCATAATGGTTTTACACTCTAAAATGCCAAGCTCTTAATATGATAAATGATCTTAAGAATTGGTAATAAAATATAATTATCACAAATTAACCACCTAATTCTTACATCATTTACTACTTTAACTTTATTTTAATCTATCTGGTATTCACACAGAATTTGTTCAGGAAGAGTTTTCAGGAAGAATTTCTGAAATATTAAAAACATTCTACTTGAAAACTCCAAAGTCTTGGTAAAAGACTCATATCTAACTTAATATATTATACTCATTTATTTCTTTCAGATGCATGTGTAATATCAGAAGAAATCATGGAAAGATATCACATAACCTTAAGATGGAAAGAACGTCAAAAGCTTTATTCTTCATCAGGGGACACAGTTGAATTTGTGTGTAAATATGGATATTCTCCATCAACGCGAAATCAATCATTTCGTACAAGGTGTATTGATGGTCACCTGGAATATCCCGCTTGTATTAAGAGATACTCTTAATTTCATTAAAATGTGCACTTAAATTCAGAATTTTTATTATTAATCTAGTTTTCAATTTTATTTTAAAGTATTGTTTAACTCATTTTTATTCATAAATTAGAATTTGTGTTGATACCTGCTAATGTGTTTAGAATCTGAGAGGATAGAGCCGCACGTCTTAAAAGCACTGCATTCAAATTTGGCAAACCAAAGTACCATGCATCCTATTCATAAAACATCTATGCAAGAAATTAGATGCAATTACTTCCATGCTTGTCTGTATCCCTCATTCTCCAAACTGAAAGTTTTCTACATAACTTTTGGGGCTCTCTGAGACTCTGTTTCACAGTGCATGAAAAGATAGACTCTCCATCTTCAAAATTATAAAATTCAGGAAGATCTAAAAACCAAACTAAGTCATGACTTATTTTAGTAAAAAATATAATCAATTACTAAGTATTACTTATCCATAAGCAAATGTAAAAAGATGACATGTGAGCTTCTAAAATATATGAATCTAGTACATTTAACAATGTAAACAAATCATAAAGAGGAATAGAAGTTTAATTGGATATATAACTATAAAACTATCATAACTGTTACTATATAACTATGGAAAAATGATTGGCAGAAAATGCAATAAAATCTGTAAAAACTATATTTATACTTAGAGTTAAGAGGATTGACTTGTTTAATTCCTTTAAGAAGACAGTCTCTAAATTATGAGACAGTCTCTAAATTTTTGATTTTTTTACTTTACAGTAGTATGAAAGTGATATGTATTCAGTAGAAATTGTACTTTAATCTTTTTTCTGCAACTAGAAATACATGGTAGACTACTTTTATGGTATTGGGTAACAGCAGTTAACCGCATCCAATTGGCATTGTGATTAACAAAGTAAGCAATCACTATACTACAGAGTACTGTTCTGCTAAGCTATGATATATGATAGGTTGGTATATTAAATGCATGTTCAACTTAAAATAATTTTAATTTATCATGAGTTAATCAGGATGTAACACCATTCTAAGTTGAGGAGTATCAACATTTATTATATTGTACAATTTTTCAACCTTTAATATACTCAGTTTTGAACTTTAAGAATAAGTTGTTTTAAGACAATAATGCCTAAAAAGCTAGGTGGTAATGTGGAGAAATATAAAGGCCTTATTGGTAATGATCTCAAGGTCAAATAATGCTTTAATGAGTTTTTGTTGCAAGAATTTTTTTTCTGTTTTTAGAATTTCAGTAACAAATTTTGAAGTGTAATTTTATGTCTTTACATTTTAGACAGCACTATTTAGTTAAAATCACTTTGGCTAGAAACATTTTTGATTTTTAAAAAGCTATAATCTTAGGATGAAAATAGAGATAAAAATATACAAAACTTAAAGGTGATAAATTATTACCTCTTATAGCATAAAATCATAAGGCTTATATTAAATGCTTTCCTCTTGTTTGAAATCCTGATTTAGATAAATTGAGTTGAGACAGATTTTCAATTTCAATGAAATTGGTTACAATAAGCAAGTAATCCTTGTGTTTAATATTAACACCTGAATATACTTAACTCAGTTCCATTGTGCCACTATAACAAATATAATTTGT